>NW_007249779.1:89388-133957 GCF_000164805.1 Carlito syrichta
CGACAGAGTGAGACTCCAACTCAAAAAAAAAAAAAAAAAAACCTTTACTATTTAACAAACTCTAACATAAAAGTTTCAGGTTCTCAATTCAGTCTTTCTGAGGAAGGGAGGGAAGCTGCCCCACAAGGCCAATCAACATACAACTGCTTGAGAAGACAAGAAGTCATTTAAAAGACAAAAGTGGTTTCAATTTCCAGGGATTCCACCTCCCCCCACACTTTCTTCCTAGACTGTTTCCATAATGGCTCTGGGCCGGTGAGTAGTTCCTGTAAACCAGGGGAATTGTTTTATGAACAGGTTGTAAAACCTAAAAATGGTGTCTGAATATTTTTCAACTTTGTACTCTGGCAAACAGAAACTCCTACCTAGGCCCAGTCATCCACAATTATTATTTTACTCTAATCCTTTTCAAAAAGCAATTTATAATCAGCTATAGGACTCTGGCAAATGCTCTTCAGTGCCAATTTCTAACAACTTCTAAAATTGTACCATTAAACCAGAAAAAACCCTTTCTCTTGAAGCTATAATTTAATAAGTAAGGTATGATCTTGCAAGCCAAATTTAAAACATATCTTTCTCTCTGCCTAATTTCTCCAGGATTCAAAAGCCGTTAATTTATAACTGTATGGTTATTTGCATAAGTTTAGCAAGAATCTGTTTTCTTTTGTAACAAAATATAATTGGAAATACTGGTTATTTTACTGAGACTTTGGCTGGAATAGCATTTAGAGCAAACTGCTTTAAGGAGTTAAAATTGAAATCTATAAAGAGTTGATAAAAAACCCTTGGAAAGACTGGGCTGGTCCCTGTTCAACGCTTCAGGGCTTCTAACCTGTAGGGGTGGAAAAGTTTGCTTACTAATGGGCCCAGGAAACCCAAGCTAACTGAAACCTCAAAGAGAGAACTTCACCCAATTCATACAGGTATTTACAGGCAAATCCTTGCTGAGCTTAAAGACTTTTTAAAAATCTAATCTGAAATCTCTTATGGAAAAAGAATTCCCAAAGGCCAATTCAAAGAGGGCCTATAAACAAATAATTATTCTTACTGCACTTTATGCAAATAATCAAGGTATGTAAAAATAAATTGGTCCTACTAGAGTTTGTCTTTAGTAAAAAGGGAGGACTGGAGAGATAAAATTATGTTTCCAAAAAAAAAAACCACTATAGTACACCTGTTTTAAATTCTCTTCATTGTTTTTTAACTTTTACTATTCTCTACAATTTAAGCTACATCCTAAAGACTTTACTGGCTTCGCATCCCCAGACTAATGTTTTCGAATTTTTCTTCAAATGTTATGTAAATTTTGCAAAAAGTTCACTTTTAGTATCTGGTTCAAACTACAGCCCAGGAAGAATCTGTCAAAAACTCTAAAAGCTAAATTAAAAACTGTTAGGGTACTGACGGACCAGGTGAGGGCAGAGAGGTACAGGGAGGTGCGCAGCACTGCCAGGGCTGGCAAGCCAGAGGTGCGCGGTGGGAACCCAGAGATCCGAGTAAATTGCAAAGAATTGTGACACACAAAAAGGTTAAAAAAGAAAAGTTTATTTAGAAATAAATTAGAGAGAGAAAGAGAAGGAAAAGAGAAGATTCACCTCCCCAAGGTGGGGGAGGGGGATCAAAGCCAGGAAGCATGGTGACAGCCGTGGCTCAAAGAGCACAATGCCACACCAGACTCTAGCAAGGCAATGGCTGCTGGTTGCCTGTGGTTGAATCCTTTTAACCATTCCTCTTGATGGGGGAAGATCATTAAGGTGATTGGGTGGTGGTCTGCTTCCACATCATCACAAAGGGGCAGGCAAGCGCAGGTACTGACGATATCAGGTGATGGACAACAGGCAGATGGGTGGGTTAGTCACATGATTGCTGCCGTGGTGGAGTTTATCTGTGTCACGTAGTTCACAGGGCTGATTAGGTTAACCCTCGGTGAGTGTGATTCCTGCAAGAGACTTTAATTTGCAATTCACAAATTCCTTGACCAAAGGTGGGGTGGCCTGGGGGGGATGGGATAGGTTGTTGTTTATCCTGCAGTAGAATGTCTGAATGCTTGCTAATTGTTACACTGAGGCAAAAAGACTAAGCTAAGTTTCTTCTAGGTTTCTATAGGTACCTTTCAAAAACTATCCCAAATATTAACTTTTGTTTTTCTCCTGTAAGAGGTGACAAATTGTGTGGAACCTGTGTGAAGCCTTATATATTAAGTGTAATGAATTATGTGAAATGTAATGAAACCATAACCTCATATATTAAATATGCTGAAACTGTGTGCTGTGACCTCTCCCCTAAAACTTAGTAATTCTTGGAAACCCTGGAAAGAATGCCCTACTTGGAAGCTCCAAGTGGCTATGTTAGATAAGTTAACCAGCTTTTTCTGCTTCTGTAACCCCTGCTGGTAGTGTGTAAGTGTTGTGTGATAAGCCCCTTTCAAATTCTGGTGGGCTTTTCTCTATTTGAATTGTGGCGGGCAAGCCCCTCTTCTGCGGGCTTTGTGTTGTTTGAATTTAAATTATAATGGCCTTGTAAATTAGGCAGGCTTTTGCCTATTTAAGAAAGGCCCCTGCTGCAGTGTAGGGCCCTCGCCTAGAAACCTGCGAGTCTGGTGGGTGACCCTGGCCAGTCAAACCTGGCTAATAAACCTCTCTCTTGGTAAATTGTGTGTCGGTGCTGTGAATCAAACACTCAGACCCCATATCATTTGGTGCATTGGCCAGGAATCGAGTGCTTGACACAGTC
This sequence comes from Carlito syrichta, assembly GCF_000164805.1. Taxonomy (NCBI): domain Eukaryota; kingdom Metazoa; phylum Chordata; class Mammalia; order Primates; family Tarsiidae; genus Carlito; species Carlito syrichta. The sequence continues at coordinate 92,122 of NW_007249779.1, forward strand.
CTTTATGCTGACTGGCCTTGTGAGCCTGCTAGCCTGTAGACTCGTGACGTTTGTTAGCACTGGAGCAGCTGACTGTCGGACGGGCCTGGAATGAACTCTCAGGTGGCCAACTACCGGGCGGGCTCAGTGTTCGCCATCCCTGGCAGACTCACAACATCTCTGGAGTCCTCAGAGAGATAAGCCAGTTTCCTGTTCTGTATGTGCGCGTGTCTGTTTGGACTTCCAGGAAAGCTGGACACAGCATTACTTCCTGAGTCCAGGGTCCCAGTGAGACGTCACCAGGGTCCCCTGTTTTGGGTCTGCCCTTGGGCAATCAGGGTGGTCCTTGTCTTTGTCTCGTTGTGCTTTGTGTTCATAACTGTCGTGTCTTCTATTGCTCTTATTGTTGTTGATGTCATGGGGCAGTCAGGCTCTCAGCCAAACACTCCCTAGAACTGGTCTTGCATCATTTTAAAGATTTCCAAAATGCTGCACAGCAAACAGGAGACCAGGTATTTAGGAATAAGTTAACTACTCTCTATTCTTCTGAATGGCCAAATCTTGCAAACAGTAATTGGCCATCAGAAGGAACTTTTAACCCCTCAGCAAAAGAGAAAGTTCAAAGGATCATCTACCAATGCCACCCGGACCAGATCCCATACATCACTGCTTGGTACTACCTCATCCTACGGCAGCCATCATGGACGAGGAAGGTTAAATCTAACCCTTTTCATGTTTTAGCCTTACAGGAAACTACTAAAGCTAAACCTCCAGTCCTCCCGCCTCTGCCGGAGGATGACGAGACTCCACTACCATATCCTGCGGTGGGTCAGAGACAGGGAGAATGAGAAATCTTTAGTCCAGCACATACTAGGAGTGGTTCCTCTTACCAGCCCCTCTACCCCACTCTCCCTCTGCCTCCTGTGGAGGGTTCAACAGCCCCCCCACCAGCCAACAAGTCCAGACTCAACCTCTAGGACCTCGGGGGAAACCCCGGTCATCCTCCCTCTGCAGCAAGCCACAGGGGTGAATGTGGAGGGGACGGGAGGCCAGCCTTTCATGGTCTATGTCCCTTTTTCTACCAGTGATTTGTACTATTGAAAGCAACAAAACCCGCCGTTCGCTGAAAGACCCCAAAGCCTTATTTCTCTCTTAGAAACTATCTTCTGTATGCACCAGCCTACATGGGATGACTGCCAACAGTTTCTTCAGGTCCTCTTCACCACGGAAGAGAGGGAGCAAATTCGGCAGGAAGCAAGAAAGTTAATCCTGGGACCTGACGGCCAACCAGCTGAGCATGCACTTCTAAAGCATATCTTCCCCTCTGACAGGCCAGACTGGGACCCCAACACTGATCACATCACTACAGGCATTTCAAAAAGTACAAAACTCAGTGACTGAGACCGTGCGAGCCACCTTCCAGGAACCGGGTCCGGTAAATCCTCACCCATACCAACCTGAAGACCAAGTATGGGTCAAACAGCACAAAACCGAGGCTCTAACCTCAAGATGGAAAGGCCTACACATGGTAATCTTGACTAACCCAAAGGCGGTGAAGGTCAGCAGTGTCCGTCCCTGGTTCCATCATTCCCAACTAAAGGCAGAACCCCCCGCCGAGACCAGCAAGGAACCGCTGATGAGATGGAAGGTCATCAAGCCAGCCACCGGAGAAGACCCACTAAAGATAAGACTTTTGTGGGCCCCGATTCCCTAGGTCCATCGTGTAACTGGAGGCAACTGTATCCCACCCGCTCAGGGGGGCCCGTAGCCTTCCTTATTCTTTTAAGCCCTCCCCATTATGAAGCTCATCACTATGCCCCAGGAATATATTCCTGGGACCTAACAAATGCTGAAACTAGAATTGTAATCTCTTCTTATTATGGAAATGGGCAACCAGTCTTTAACTTTGAGCTTTGTGAATTGTGACCTAGTTTAACATGGGGATGTAGTACTAACAATTTAGAAGCAGAAAACAACTTACAAAGTGGAACTCCTATGCCTGTCCAGCTGCTGGCTCCGACCGCTGCCATCAATCACAGCAGTTCCACTGTGCATCATGGGGCTGTGTAACTATAACCACCTGGGGAACTAACAAGGACACCTACATAAGCCTTCATAAACAGAAGCCTGTTTCCCCTTGCAAGCAAATTAGAACTTGCAATCCACTAAAAATTACTGTTCTACAATGGGAAAAGTGGCAGTCGGGGAAAACATGGGGATTCAGATTGGATGCCTCAGCAGTGAATCCTGGAATGAAATTCACTATACAGAAGAAGGTTATACCCCATGTCAATACCCCCATGGGTCCTAACCATAATTTCTTCCTGCCAATGCCACGGGCTCCCGAACCCACTCAGAAAAAATCTGAGTCAGCCAATTCTACCCAGGTAGCTATAATTACTCCAAAACCTAGAAAACCAAATGTTGCTCTCCTCATTGTCCTACCCGGAAGTTTAAGTCACTTCCTTCCCATGTTGTCAGCAGTTCACCAGCTTGCTAACGCTACACTCCCTAACTTGGCAAGGGACTATTGGTTATGCCTAGACCCCCGTCCCCCGTATTATGTAGAATTAGCTGTCAATTCCTCAACAGGTAATACTGAGAAGCGCATATGCATTCTCAACTATACCACTGCCCAGTTTGGGAATTATGTCCTTGGGGCAAAAATCCGGCCCTCACCTTAGGAAATCTCCAAGGACAAGGAACCTGCCTCCATACTTCATCCTATAATACAGAAAGCTCCCCATACTGAGAAACCTGCACAGCCTCTACTAGAATAAATGTCTCCCAGGTTAGCACTCCTGGGAGCCTCTATACAGCTGTTGCACCCCCCACTACCTGGTTTGCCTGCACACGAGGCATAACTCCGTGTTTTGCCATGGAGCTCCTCCAAGACAGTTCAAAACTTTGCATTCTAGTACACATATTACCCCAGGTATATATTGTTGAAGGGCCTGTAGGGCAGGAGCAACTTAAACTCCTAACCCCTACCCGGACTAAACGAGTCCCCGTCTTGGTGCCCCTCCTTGTAGGGTTAGGAATTGCAGGATCAACGGCTTTAGGTGCAGCAGCCCTGATTGTAGGAAGCCAAAATCTTAAAGAACTAAGCATACATGTTAACACGGATCTCTAAAATCTTGAAACTAATATATCCCACCTAGAACAACAGGTAGACTTGTTGGCTGAAGTAGTGCTCCAAAATAGAAGGGGGCTGAACCTCCTCTTCATAAAAGAAGGAGGACTATGCGCGGCACTAGGGGAAACCTGTTGCTTTTATGCCAACAAATCAGAAATAATCCAAGAAACTCTTGCCCTAGTCAGAGAAAGTATTAAACGTAGAAAGTCAAAATACAGGCCTCAGAAAATCAATCCTTATTTTCCTGGTCTCTCTGGCTCACAACCTTGGTCTCAGCCGTTACAGAACCTCTGCTCCTGGTTCTAATATGTGTGACCGTAGGGCTGTGCATAATTAAAAGTCTTCTAAATTACATAAAGCATAGGTTAACTCCCACAAACTTAATAATACTAAGAACCCAAGCCAGGCCCCTATACGAAGAGTCAACGATGTAACTATAGGAACAACTCAAAGGGGGGAAAGTAAGAGGTGATGAATTGTGTGGAACCTGTGTGAAGCCTTTTATATTAAGTGTAATGAATTATGTGAAATGTAATGAAACTATAACCTTATATATTAGGTATGCTGAAATTGTGTGCTGTGACCTCTCCCCTAACACTTAGTAATTCTTGGAAACCCTGGAAAGAACGCCCTACTTGGAAGCCCCAAGTGGCTATGTTAGATAAGTTAAACAACTTTTTCTGCTTCTGTAATCCCCGCTAGCAGTGTGTTATGTGATAAGCCCCTTTCAAATTCTGGCAGACTTTTCTCTGAATTGTGGCGGGCAAGCCCCTCTTCTGGCAGGCTTTGTGTTGTTCGAATTTAAATTATAACGGCCTTGTAAATTAGGCGGGCTTTTGCCTATTTAAGAAAGGACCCTGCCGCAGTGTGGGGCCCTCGCCTAGAAACCTGCGAGTCTGGTGGGTGGCCCTGGACAGTCAAACATGGCTAATAAACCTCTCTCTTGGTAAATTGTTTGTCGGTGCCATGAATCAAATGCTCGGACCCCACATCATCTCCATAGAAATGTCTCTTATTAAAAGTCTGTTTATTAACATCGTCTATGAAAAACCAGTCTACCAAATACTTGTCAATCTATCTATGAAATTAACTGCTTTTAATAAACAAATCACATCCTCACTCTGGCGATACATATGTTAATTGTCTTTCTTTGCAAAGTACCTATATTTCCTTGTTAAAATCATTATCTTAATATTCACCACATTGTTTCCTTCCTTTTGCTCATACTAATTTTCTTCCATTTTCCAACATTTGTAGTATTCTCTATGTATGTAAAACAAGAAAATGGTCCTGACTTTCCTGACTCGTTCCCTTTCTGAACCCCTGTTTTCAATGCTCCTCCTCCTACTTGAAAAACCCCTACTCTTTAATCTTTTTTTATCAATCTCTTCTAGAGTCCAGCAGTTCTCCAGCTGATGCTTCAACTAGGTTTCCAACCTATACCATCAGAAACTCCACGTCCCTGGAGCCCTTTAGACCAAGCTACAAAAAAATTTTTCCTCAAACCACTCCTAATTACCCATATGGCTCACTTATTCCAGCCTACTGGCACACAGGATACTCTGACAAACCAATAATCCTCCATACAGCCAGCACAATGCCCCTGTTCAGAACCAAGCAGCTACAGAAGATAAGATCTTCACCCCATGCCAAAAATTCAGCATTGTTGCCTTTCATGGAGGAATGTGGAGAAACATGAAACTCCATTAGGCCAGCATCAATTGGGTAAATTATATTGAGAAAGAAAATCTTGGCTGGGCATGGTGGCTCAAGCCTGTAATCCCAGCACTTTGGGAGGCCAAGGCCAGAGGATTGCCTGAACCCAGGGGTTCGAGACCAGCCTGGCAAGCCCTCATCTCTACAATAAGTGAACAAAATTATCTGGGTGTTGTAGCATGTGCCTGCAGTTCCAGCTAATTGGAAGGCCGAGGTCAAAGAATCCTCTCAGCCCAGTAGGTCAAGGCTGTGGTGGCCATGAGCGTGCCACTGCACTCCAGTCTTGGCGACAAAGTGAGATGAGACTCCAACTCAGAAAAAAAAAGAAAATCTTAGGATGAGATTTTATAGATGTTAATGAAATTTACTGACTGCAAGAGTTGTAAAACCTCGCTGACCAACTGTAAATCATTGTAGTAAACTAACCTTTAGCCCACAGTAAATGAAAAAAGCCATTAACCATTGCTGTTAATTAAACTTGTCTTAAAAAAACATAACACAACAATCAATCAGCTATTTTGCAAAACTTATTATACAAATAACTTCCCTCTTGCAAACTTCTCTAGGTCATCTAAGTAATCTCCCTGGCACTGCACTGAACTCCTAGCACAGCCTTATAAAACATCCCTCTAGGGTCTGCCTCTTTGCAGAGAGCAGACGGTCTCCTTTAGCTGCTGCCTGCTTTCCTCTTGCAAGTATCTTTGCCTTTAATAAATCTACCTTTCTAAATTCAGAACTGTCTTGGTAAATTCATTTACCAGCCTACAACTCCAGCCTCAACTAGTCATACACACAACTCTTAGGAAGACCACTTTTTGGAAACAGCCCAGGTAGAAGTTAAAAATTTGAAAATCAATTCAGTTAGGAATTGCCAAATGCCTGCCTTCCACTAAAACAGTGAAACCACTGGATAAAACTGTCAAAATAAATTTTTATAGAACTCTAACAACTAACCAAAATCTTGTGGCAACCAGTAGAGCACTCATTCAAGAAAAACTGCTGATGCCAGTTAAGAAGAGCAAGCTCCGTTATATTTTAACTTATCTTAGTTCCATCTCCCATATCCCTTGAAAATCACAGCTGGGCCAGGCTCAGTGGCTCAGCCTGTAATCCCAGCACTTTGGGAGGCCAAGGTGAAGGGATTGTCTGAGCCTGCCAGTTTGAGACCAGCCCGGGCAACTTGGCAAGACCTCATCTCTACGATAAAATTAAAAATAATTAGCCAGGCGTGGTAGTGCGCACCTGTAGTTCCAGCTACTTGGAAGGCTGAGGCAGAAGGATCACCAGAGCCCAGCAGGTCGACTCTGGGGTGGCTTTGAGCGTGCTACTGCACTCCAACCTAGGCAGCCGATGGAGTGAGACTCCAACTCAAAAAAAAAAAAAGAAAAGAAAATCACAGTTGGCATTCCCAGTCCTGGGAATTCCTAGTACTGGTACTGCAGAGATCAGAAATGAAGATATTCTCAGAGAATTGAAACTACTTGTTTTGATCTGTCAGTTTGCTCCCTGAAAGACCTGCTTAGAAGGGTTGCCGTTACCTTGGAACTTACCCTGTGCTAAAGTGTCCACCTGAGGGGCAGTTGTTGACACCATGTGCAGCAAATGTTTCTGTCCTCACTGCCTAAGGGAATAAACAACAGCTGAGGAAACAACAGATTACCCAAAACACTTGGGAGATAAGGCTGGGGAATAAGATGTTTTAGGCAGTAAGGGCTTTGAAAATTTGTGACATATTCCTGAGAATCTAGAAGGCCATTTGTACGTGCTCAGAAAAGACCTGAGAAAGTCCTAAGCTTTCACCTCTGCTGACCAGGAGGCTCTGCACAAGCAGGAAGTGACGGTTAAGGTCAAGTTATAAACCACCTGACTGAGCATTGAAGGAATGACTCCAAAATGCAAAGATTCCCTCTGCAAAGATTAGGACTTTTTAAAGTTCCCATTATTTAAGAAAATCTCTGTCTAGTAGCTGACTGCTAAACTAATGGAATAGAGACTTCTAAGAATATAGACTTTACAAATTAGTTCAGAAAAGTCCCTAAATAAACAACAACAGCTACAACAATAAACCCTGGGGAGGGGGGAGAATTTCTAGAGTTTCTGTGCTGTAATATTCAAAATGTCCTGTTTTCAACAAAAATTTAGGAGAGATGTCACCCTCTCCCCAAAATAAGAAAGAGTGGTCCATACACAGGAATAAAAGCCCAGACATAGAATTACTAAACAAAGGTTTTCAGTTGGCTCTTTTAAGTATGTGCAAAGAGCTAAGAGAAATCACGTCTAACAAATCATAGAGAGGATGAGAACAATTCCCTGCCAAATAGAAAATATTGATGAAGAGATAGATATCAATCATAAAAAGAAATTCTGGAGTTGAAAAGTGTAATCACTGAAATAAAAATTCAATGGGGGATCTGCAGTAGATATGATCAGGCAGAATAAAAAGAATCAGCTCCTTGATTTAGGTCACAGAATCCCAACTAATGCTACTAGATATTTTTTCTCTTTTGGTCATGACACATAATCAATGTTTGTCCATGCAGCACATTTAATTATTAGCACTATTTTAGGGAGTGCTTTAGAGCTGACAAATGCTTTCATATACATAAGTTATGAAATGCTGGGATGTGGCTGCTGTTGATCACTACAAGGACAGAACTCCAGCTGGCATTTCAATAAGGAATCCCAAGGAGTCAAGTAAATTTCTCCCAAAACTAAATTCCTTCACGCTGTACTTGATGAACACTGCAGAAGTATTCTAACACATTATGTGCTGGGGATTTTTAGTGCTAAGTTTATGTGATGAGGATCACTGAAACCTGTAACGTGGCATAAGGTGATAAATTATACCTTCCTGTGGGGAGCAGTGACTCATGCCTGTAATCCCAGCACTTTGGGAGCTGAGATGGGAGGATGGTTTGAGCCAGGAGCTCAAGACCAGCCTGGGAAACATAGCAATACTTTGTCTCTACAAATAAATTTTTAAAAAATTAGCCAGGTATGGTGGCACATGCTTGTAGTCCCAGCTACTTGGGATGCTGAGGTGGAAGGATCGCCTGGGCCCAGGAGATCAAGTCATGATCATGCCACTGTACTCCATCCTGGGTGACAGAGTGAGGCCCCAACTCTAAACAAATAAGCAAACAGCTCCCTCTACCATTGAATAGACTCCAAAATAGCCTGGCCACATTTCCAAAACCTTGTGGGGCAGAGGGAGGGCTGAAGTGCTGACGCTGTGTGATCACACAGGAAGAGGGGCCAAGGTGACTGAGGGAAAGTGCATGCAGAGGGTGAGGGTGAGCACAACAGGGAGTGAAAGACCCAAGAGATTAAAAAAAAAAAAAAAAACACTCTAAGAGAACTATTACTATATGAATTCCTACCCCACGTTCACTGTATTTGTTTGCAGTGTTTGTACTTAAAATTTTGTTAAGTTTAATTTTTGTTTGCCTCATAAAATAACCGATTGCTTCCACAACTGCTGCTAGCAGTATGTGAATGTCAAGTAATAAACCCCTCCCGGACATTCCTTTGCTTAGCCTGCCTGCTGACATTCACTCTGCTCATTTAGCATCTCCCCCATCAATCACAGGTAGCTGAGCGGACCAGACCAATCCCAAGTGCCCCCGTACCCATTAGGAGAAATTACCCTATCATGTAAAAACAAGTTTAAAGTTCTTTCCCCTCCCTCTGTAATGATATATAAAAACTGCTTGCCATGCTGGATGGGGGCTCTCATCCCTGAAGCTGCTGCTTCGGGCGTGAGCCCAGACTCGAGCCTGAATAAAGACCCTTGTGTGTTTGCATCAGAGCTGGCTCTTTGTTGGTCTCTCGGATTCTGAAATTTGGGTTTAACAGGAGATGGGGGGCAGTAAGTGTTGGGATGGAGGTCGGAGATCCAATATTAGTGCAGCTAATCAAAAATTACTACATCAGGGATTTTAGATGGTGACTTTCTTGTGAAGATAAGAATCCCCATGTGGCATGAGTCAGGGTCTTCTAGGATTAGCTGTCAGGGAAGGAATTACATGACACTCCTGAACATTAGGGTTTATTAAAATATAAAACTATATTTCCACAGTGTGGCAATTTCTGAAAGAACTAGAAATTCTTTCAGGGGCTATAACATTCCTGAAACAGTTCTGTTACACTATGACCCAGCAATCCCCCTATTGGGAATATACCTGGAAGAACTCAAATCTTTCTACAAAAAGGATACCTGCACATGCATGTTTATTGCAGCACTGTTCACAATAGCAAAACCATGGAACCAACCGTGCTGCCCATCAAAACTGGACTGGATTAAAAAAATGTGGTACATATACACAATGGAATTTTATGCAGCCATAAAGAAGGACAAATGTTGCAGAAACTTGGATGAATTGAGAATCTATCATACTCAGTGATCTATCACAGAAACAAAGAGCAGAGTACCATATGTTCTCACTCATAAACGGACCTTGAACAATTATCATAATACAATAAGAAAGGGATTGGCAGTAGTGGGAAACTGGCAGGGGAGGGGCATGGGATTTGCCGTAGTGGGAAACTGCCAGGGGAGAGGGAGCATGCCTCATTAACAAGGGTGCCTGCATAATGAACATTTGTATACCTAACACTGAATTGCACCCCACATCTTTAAAATTAAAAAAAAAAAATTTTAACACTACATTTCCATTTTACTGATGATATAATGGGAATATACATTTCTTCTTTATGAGATCCTAGCCAAAGCCTTCCCACTTTTGCCCCATGAGCAGAAAGCACAATCTCCCTGCAGGTGCACATGTGGGCTGGACCACGGAGATCGCACAAGGGGGAGGGATTGGGATTCATGGCCTGTGTGTCTAGGAGTGAAGGGATACACATTAGTATCCTAGTTTATTTCTCTCTCCTCATTGTCACCTGCACTGTCCCACATGAAAATACAGACAAAGACAGGTGGTGGCTAAGTTCTTGACAACCCAACTGCAAATGAGTGGGAACTTGCTTTCCCCTTTGTAGCCAATAGATGGGCACAGGTGACCACAGGTGACAGGACTTGAGTGTGAGAAGTGCACTGTGCAGTTGAGGAAGGTGTCTTCTCAGGTAAGCCCCATCAGACAGTGCTCCAGGTGCAGAGTGGAGGGTGGGGCAGCCCTTGAGGAGGAGAGAAGAGTGGGCTGGACAAGAGAGCACAAGAAAGAATAATTGATCTATTTCCACCAATTGTAAACTTATTAAAATGTGCACAGGATATACCTGAACATTCTGAAAATTTCAAAAGATAAATAAAGCTTTCTTTACAACTCTTGTTCCCTAAACCCAGTTGCCTTCTTAGTTTATCCTTTAATCAAATTTGGAAACTGAAGATGATGTATAGAGAATACTGTTTTCCTTAACTTTGACTGTTTATAGAGGAAAAAGAGTATAGGAACGTAAAATTTAGGGTCCTTTGGCAATTTTGAAGGACTGAAGAGATCAGACTCAAGCACAAGGCTCCTATTACCCTTTAGCAGATACATAGGATGATAATACAAGAACAGCAGTGGTGACTGATGTTTGGAGGTCCCAGAGAAAACTCAGCATGGAAGGCATCATCACAGAAGGGGTCAGGCTTGAACTGTCCTTCAGTTCAACAGACTTGCCCTGGCTTGTTCCTCTTGAAATGGCTGTTAGTGACCTAACCAAGGTAACTCCATTTTGTAGTAGTTCTTCCATTTTGTCTTCCAGTTCCCCCTCTCACCCTCCTTCTTATGACCACCCTAACCTTTCCAGTAGGCCATAAATCATGTCCCTCAATTTATGGCCTTTCCATTCCCTCTCTTGGAGGGCTATAACATTCCTGAAACAGCTCTGTCACACTATATAACTTACACTTCCCCCCTTAAGGTTTAGTGACCTGTACTTTGAAAAATCTCCTTAGTTCCTTACCCAGAACCAAAACTCTGTAACTTTATGGTTTTTGCTATATATACCCCTTGCTTGCTTCATTCGGGGTTAAGGGTCTCATTCTGGCGTGAGCCTGCTCTCGACTGCCAGCATTAAAGGATTCAATATTTGACACTCAGTGTGTTGGCAACTCCTTACTCGAAGTGTGGCAATAATACTCTGGGTTGTCTATCCTTATACCTCTTGATGCCCACACGAGTTGTGTAGTGGGGAGAAAAGCTGCAGCTGCTGACCAAGTTCTGTATGAATCCTGCCCGATCCTGTGGACTGCTGGGCATTGCTTCAATGTTCCCTGTATTCAGTAATGGACTGGCCACTTAGATTCACTGAGTGCTTGCTCTTTTGCAAGCCCTTTACACTACTAATGAGTTGTTGAACTATTTCACAGAGGAGAAATCTAAGGTTCACTCTGGGGAGTAGTTTACAAGCCAGGATCACTGTTGATAGATAGGTCATAGGTTGGAGGGATTGCTAGCCTCAGATAAGTGCATAGACTGACTTGAAGTTGTTCAAGAGGAGAGTTCAGATAGTAAGATTATAAAGAGAGTTTAGTCTCAAGTTCAAAATGTATCATCACCCTCTGGAAGTTTGAATTTCCACTTTATTAGGAAGTGTCCAGGTTACCTCACACCAGAGCTCATGCAATATTTTTTTTTTTTTTTTGAACTGGAGTCTCACTCTGTCGCCCAGACTGGAGTGCAGTGGCATGCTCCCGGCTACCGCAGCCTTGACCTGCTGGGCTCCAGCGATCCTTCTGCCTCAGCCTTCCAAGTAGCCAGAACTACAGGTGCGTGCCACCATGCCTGGCTTATTTTTGATTTATTGTAGAGACAAGGTCTCACCAAGTTGCCCAGGTGGGTCTTGAACCCACAGGCTCAGGCAATCCACTCACCTTGGCCTCGCAAAGTGCTGGGATTACAGGCTGAGCCAGCAAACCCGGCCACAATATCCTTTTTTAATTTTTTTTTTTCTTTTTTGTGACAGAGTCTCATTCTGTCACCTAGGCTAGAGGTCAGTAGCACAAGCACAGCTCACTGCAACCTCAAACTCCTTGGCTCAAGTGATCCTCTTGCCTCAGTCTCTCAAGTAGCTGGAACTACAAGCAAGCGCCACCACACCTGGCTAATTTTTCTGTTTATTTGTAGAGACAGAGTCTCTTTTTGTTCCCTAAGCTGGTCTCAGACTCCTGGCCTCAAGTGATCCTCTCACCTCAGCCTCCAAAAGTGCTGGAATTATAGGAATGAGCCACTGCAACCAGCTGTGATATTCATTTTTAATGAGGTGACTGTGGCTCAGAATGTGCACATATCTCTAAGGGAGTGAGAGGCACCTGCCAGTTCAGCTGAGAGATGTCGACCTGGAACCCCAAGCATGGTTGGAGCTTACTGCACACATAGCCCCTTCTTTAGTGCCATCATACTGACCAACCTCTTCTGGACCTTGGGAGGGACACCCTGGATGAACCAGAATATTCCAGATGTTTTAGAGATCAGTGACTTTGGAGGAGGAGGTCGCTGTGACTCTGGAGGACATCCCCTGGGAAGAGCAAGCCCTTCTGGGTTCAGCCCAGAGAAAAGTGCACAGAGACACAATGCTGGAGGATCATGGTCCCCTGGTCTGCAGGGTGAGTATGTCAACACTGAATGTGTCCAGGAATGCCTCCTCATATCCCTCCGCCCTCATCTCTCAGTCATGTTCTTTCACAGCATATACAAGGGCAGACCCCAAAAAACTGGAATTTATTTTTTTTAATTGTGTATTTATTCTTACATGTTTAAATGCCAGACACCTTCAAAGTACTCTAAGTTTGATGCACTACAGCTGTTGAGATGATTTTTCCACTGCTCAAAACAGTTTTTGAACTTGTCAATCTTGATACCTTTTAGAGCTTCTGCCATTTTTTTTTCACCTCTTCCACTTTGCAAAACGTTGTCCTTTGGGAACTTTTTTCATCCAGGGAAACAAAAAAAGTCATTCCAGGAAACATTGGGTGAATAGGGCACAGTGGTCATGCTGTTTTGGGTCAAAAACTACTGAACACTCAGCTTGGTATGTGCTCATAAGTCACCCATAGTGAAATGGGCAGATGTATTGAAAGAATCTCCAAAAACAATTCACTGAAGCCAAACACAGCCTCTCACAACAACACTACCTGGTCCACTGATGCTGCTGGGTTCCTAGATCACTCACCCAGCGGGGGAAGCCTGTACTACAAGGGGCTCGCCCTCCAAAAAATAATTACAGATATTTTGGGTTTCCCCTCGTACAACTATCTAAAGGAAATTTGTTGACTTTCTATATTTAGTGTGTCACCCACCTGAATGTAGTCTTCCACATTGCAATTCCACAGCTTTCTGGCTACTAGCTCTCCAACACCCAGAACAGTGCTGCAAACCCAGTGAATATTTCTTGAGTGAATATGCAAATAGATTAAAACTTTAGTATGTGACAATTTTGTTCTGAGTACTAAGCTAGAGTTTGAAAGCACTGTAGTAAAAATAGCAGGCATTTGACTTTTCCATATAGAACTTAGACTATACTAATAGAGCTTTTGTTTACTAGATGATTTATGAAAATAAAGGTCAACTCACTGTAGCATCATTTAATTCTTTCTTCACTCTGCTCTGAGACTGCCTGGCACACCAGCAACATAAGCCCTCACTGCCAGAGGTTCTTCCTCCTCTGATGAGGGACTCTCAATGTCCTCAGTGTCTGAGGTGCACTTACTTCCTTGGCTACCCTTTGATACTCATCGCGTTCCTCCTCAGGAGTCTGCCCTGGATGTGAAGATCTTGCATAGTTTTTGGCACAGAATTCATGTATTTTTTCCCACAACCAGGAATCAGTTCTGTAATCAGACATAATTTCCCAGCTGGAGGAAGGAGAGGGGTTGTGGAGGGGAAGGAAAGGATCTCCCCAGAGCCTAAGTTCAGGTGGGCTGCAGACAGGTGTGCCCGATCAGAGGAGGACATGACCAGAGAGGAAGTAGGACCCTGGTATTGTCACCTGCAGAATTCAGGAGGGAAAAATGTTTTCAGGAACAGCTATTGGTGAACAGTTCTTCAGATGTGTTATTCTTTGCACTTTTCGATTTCCCTTCTTATATGTTCATGTCCTCCCTGGAGCCAGTTTCACATTGTGTCCTTTCCCTTGACTCCTGCTCTTGGAGAGTTTCCACCCTATTTCTACCCAACATCCCACATCTATTTATTAATTTATTAATTAATTTATTTTTGAGTCTGAGTCTCACTCTGTCATCCAGGCTGGAGGGCAGTGGCACGCTCACAACCACCGCAGCCTCAACGTGCAGGCTCAGCCAATCCACTCGCCTCGGCCTTCCAAAGTGCTGGGATCACAGGTTGAGCCACCGAGCCCGGCCGAAAGGAAAACTTTTAATATGTCCAACTGAGGCATGCAGAGCACCAGACCCAGTCCCACGCTGAACTTGGTCTTGTTTCTTCCCTCATATCTCTCCTGTGCTTTCTGTCCCATCTGGAGCTCTTCTTCCATGCACCTTAGTGCCTCAGACTGAGTGGGAGGGAGAATTCTAAGAGGCCCTGAAGATTCTGCATCCTGGAGAGCAGCCCACATAAGCTGCTTCCCCAAGGGTGGTTAGAAACTCTGAATATAGCCGGGCTCAGTGGCTCAGCCTGTAATCCCATGCCTTGGGAGGCCGAGGTGAGTGGATTGTCTGAGCCCGCGGGTTCGAGACCCACCTGGGCAACTTGGTGAGACCTCATCTCTACAATAAATCAAAAATTAGCCGGGCATGGTAGCACACGCCTGTAGTTCCAGCTACTTGGAAGGCTGAGGCAGATGGATCACCGGAGCCCAACAGGTCAAGGCTGCAGTGGCTGGGAGCATGCCACTGCACTCCAGTCTGGGTGACAGAGTGAGACTCCAACTCAAAAAAAAAAAAAGCTGTGGAAAACGTATACAGGTATCTGCCCCTCCTTCTTCCTACATTAGTCCTGGGTCAACCATTCCAGAATCCTTGTTGACAAATGCTCACCTTGCTCATGACTGGACAGCCCCAGTGTAGGCCCTTACCCCAAGGGGTTAGAGATAGTTTGGGATAATTATGATAATAGTGATTCCTGATAACTAGATGCCAGTGACAAACAAAGTGTTTTGTACCCATGACCCCATCAAACTTTCACAACAGCCACATAAGGGGAGAGGAGAGAGAGAGGATCTGCCAGTCTTCTAGTTCAACCTTATCTAGACATTAGGATCCCAGGCCTAGGGGTGAGGCTCCAGATCACAAGGCCCACATGCCCCTGTTTTCAACAATCTCGAACATCTGAAAGGTGTTGCTATTTTCTATGGACATAAAAGCATCTTTCATTCAAAAAATCTCTTAAGACTATGCCTGCATACCTCCCTCTTGTGATATAGTCAGAATTCATTTTTTTAAACGCCTAATAAATAGATACTATTCATGATCTTTTGGGGCAGAAGTGCTCTTGAACTCCAGGCATAGTTAAGTAAAAAAAAATTTTTTTTAGTTGGCGTCTCACTCTGTCACCCAGGCTGGAGTGCAGTGACACACTCACAGTCATCCCAGCATCGACCTGCTGGCTCTGGTGATCATTCCACCTCAGCCTTTCAAGTAGCTGAAACTACAGGCGCATACTACCACGCCCAGCTAATTTTTTTTATTTTATTGTAGAGACGAGGTCTTGCCAAGTTGCCTGGGCTGGTCTTGAACTCATGGGCCCAGACAATCCACTTGCCTCAGCCTCCCAAAGTGCTGGAATTACAGGCTGAGTCACCGAGCCTGGCCAAGTAAAATATTTTATATTTACCAGTTTGAATCATTTTGAGAGGAAAATAAACGTTATACTTCAAAAAAAAGTCAAGTCCCTGTAGTTATAACTACATCATAGTAATTTACTACTATTTCCTAAATTTTGAGCTGATATTCAATGTGATAAATTATTCATTTTTGTACCTGTCACATTTTCTTAAGTTTTAAGAAATTTGTTACCTCACATGCAGTGTTAAGATAATGAGTAAATTTTTAATAAGTTTTTACTACAATTATTGGGGAGATCATCGCATTTGACTACATTGCTAAGAATGGATTTCATCTATCATGTACTATGGGAAGAGGAGTACTAAAAATATTTGTGGAAACAACACAAATATCCTATCATTCCTACAAATTGAAGTATTCTTAATATAATTTTGAGACAACACATTTGTAAACATGTGCCAAATAGAATGTAGCCACCTAGAACAGTGATTAGATTTATTATGTCCTTAGATTCCTCTTGCATGTTTACTGAAGGGGTTTGGAAAACTACTGAGTCCTTTGCTTGTTCAAACTCTTTATCCATGTATTAGGGTTTAGTAGTCATTACCTAGCTGATATGTTTAATGTAAGTTACAGAATTTATTAGACATGCTGTGCTCATTACCTAAATGTTATTAAGATATTGGATTTTTTTTGTCTCTCTCTCTGCCCCTCTTTAAAACATTCCATTATTTTTTAGAACATCCATGAAAATATGTGGCAGGAGGAGAGGAAACAAATGAGTCTATTTTTGGTTTTTTTTTTTGAGTTGGAGTCTCACTCTGTCCCCCAAACTGGAGTGCGGTGGCACGCTCCCGGCCACCGCAGCCTCGATCTGCTGGGCTCCGGTAATCCTTCCACCTCAGTCTTCCAAGTAGCTGGAACTACAGACGCGTGCTACCACGCCCAGCTAATTTTTGATATAGTGTAGAAACAAGGTCTCACCAAGTTGCCCAGGTGGGTCTCGAACCCTCGGGCTCAGACAATCCTCTCATCTCAGCCTCCCAAAGTGCTGGGATTACAGGCTGAGTCACCAAGCCTGGCAGAGTCTAATTTTTTTATTACTTAGCCCTTTTGATCTGTGTTGTGGCTTAAGTAGATCGAGGATATGGGTGAAAATTAAAGCTGAGATATCTATGAATTTTAATTGCTACATATTTTACTTCTGATGCATGTGAGCCTATGCAATTTAATTATTAAAGTAATGTAAATTTCATGCTTACTAATAAATATTTTTTATCTGTGACTCCATCAAATTTTTAAACTTTGCATATTTACACTGTGAAAAAAATGAAGTAACTAAGGCCAAGGCTTTCTACAGTGGAGTCAGGAGATGGCGGGAGTCATGCACTCATGCCCAACGGAGGTCAAACCACAGAATGTTCCAACAGACTTGGATAAACAACTGAAGTCAATGTCCACCAGCCACTTGAGCATCTCTCAACTGGGAGTATCCACATTAATTGACCGATCAAACGCACATACAACTTGAGATTTCTGTTCATTCAACAAACTGCCTCTAAAAACAACTTTTTTGGTGGAAATCCCTATTTAAAAAGAGTCTCCTGCACTTGCCTTACAGGATGCTATTCAGGGCTGCCCTGATGCGGTGTACCCCAATTGCAATTCTTTGTTTCCCAAATAAATGTTATTTCCTTTGACCTCCATGTCAATCTTTTTGAGTTAACAATACAACATCTACTTAACTATTCTTGGTATTCATATTAAGATTGCTGGGCCTTTCATGGTTTTATGGAAGCATATTAGGCAAGAATATAAAAAAATGTTGATATCTTCTTGCAAAACAGTAGTATTTCAAACAACTCAAATAAGAAAAATTCAAAGTTTCATAATAAAAAGATCCTGATTTACTTGAATGAGACTTGAAAATTAAAGAGCAATTCATTCTGTCTGAGAACAGTATTGACTCAAAAGCCACTTTTAATGACTCTCTAAACCTAGCAAGTCAGCATAAATCCTAATACACCTGTAATCAGTGATACAACTCAACCAGCTACAGTAGACACATCAAAGACACAGGATAAGCCAGGTGCAGTGACTCATGCTTGTAAACCCAGCTATTTGCGTGGTTGAGGTGGGAGGATCTCTTGAGTCCAGGAGTTGGAGACCAGCCTTGGCATTCAACTCTGCGTTCTCCTCCATTTCCCTCCCTCTCGATACTCTCTACACCTGCCCACGACCCCCATCCCCTCCTACTCTTCCCTTCCCACCCGCACCACCCCCACTCCCACCTCTGTCTTCCCCATTTTCCCTCCCCCAGCTCCAGAGTCAGGTCACCTCCTCTCCCTGGTCCTCCCTTGCTCAGGTCACCTCAGCTCAATGCCCTCCTTCTTGTGCCTGTCCTTTGCCTTGCTGCTCATCCTTCCCACATCGCCGCTTACCCCTCCCTCTGGTCCTCTCCCAGCACTGCAGTCTAGGTTCTCCCCAGACCCCACAGCACTCAGCATGAGTCCAGAGATTCACCCTCTCTGAGACTCTGCTTCCTCCAGACAAGCCCAGCTCCTCCCACCCAGCTCAGCAGTTATCTTAGGCAGGGAAAGTGGCCCCATCTGTGCCCTCTGAGCGGCCCCACAAGGACCTTCTGCCACCCTTGTCAGGTTTCTCAGAGACCCAGGCCTCAGGTCTAGCGGGTCACAGGGACAGTGTCCAAGCATCCCGTCTGAGCTGCTGGGTGGCTGCTCAATCCTTGCCTCATCCCGTAGGCAGCCACCTGGAGCCGGAGAGACAGACAGTCCACACCTCAGCCCACAGCGGGCTCCCTGAAGCCTCTGACATGGGCTGGGTGTTCCAGGCCAGTCCCAAGTTATGTACCCACCAGCCTCCTATGTGGGCCGAAGGCTGGGATCCCAAGAGAGATCTCTTCCGCATGAAGTCCCCTAATCTGTCAGCAACAAGAAAGTTCTTACACAGGGGGTCTCCTGCTTGGTCCGCTAGAGCTGGACAATGCATTGGCTTCACAACTCCAAACCTGTCCTCATAAGGTACATACACTGAGCCTAAACCTCAGGGGGAGATATCCCCAGGAAATCAACCGGGCTGCCATGGGCCCTTCCCAAACAGGCAGAAATAAATTGGCCTTGAGCTCACCCCAGACCAAGTAAATGAGCACAACCGCAGGTGAGGCGGAGATAGCCTGGCAGCCAGGGTGAATGAATGCCAGGTCCTGCGGGAGGAAAAGCGTCCAATTCAGGGTCTTTGTACCTTGAGGAGCAGTTAGGGTTGTGGTCGGGCAGGTTCACGAGGTATCAACACAGTGAATGGAAGAACAAGCTAGAGGTTAGGGACCCAGAGCCTGGGGCAGTCCCTGTGGGCTCTAATCCCTGCGTTATCCCTTCTGTTGACCTTGCCACTGAATCCTTTGGGCCCCGTTTTCTCACCTCCATAGTGGAGGAAAGATTAATACCATTACTCTAGAGTTGTTTTGGATATTAAAGAATGGCTATGCTATGTGTTATTACAGGTAGCTAGTATGTAATGACTTTGGAAATAAGTATGCTCTATATTTTATGAACCAACTTGGGTAAAACACTCTTTATGATATTATTTTATATTGAAGTATTTCATAATCATTTTATGAAATATTCTTAGGTCACATCATTTATTAATAGTTTAATCTGCATACAGCAGTGTGTAATCTTCCCTCCTGCTGTATTTGATTTTAGCAGTAACCCCTGGGCCAAAGTCGCCCAGCGCGCCCCCCCTGCTGACCATCCCAGGAACAGCCTGCAGTCCTCCTGAGCCTCCCGAGGAGCTGCACGCTGCTGGTACTTTCCGAAGGGAGGCCAGTTCAGGGGCGAAGCAGGTGCTCCCTGCAGGAAGGAGTGCAGAGCTCACACCCTATGGTGTGACCTATATGTAGATTAACCAAGTGTGTCAGGTATAGGTACATGCCAACAAGAAGTGACAAAGCAGGAAGGAGGTGACTTCAGGGCAGCAATTACCTGGGTGACTTCATTTCATATCTAAGGCCTCCTCACAATTTCTACTACATTTTGAGCAGCTAAGAACTCCTGGTAGGTACTGTTTTAGATATGTAGGCCAATGAGTTCCAGTCAAAGACCACCAGCAACACACCAGTAATCAAACAAAACTTGGGTGTATTGTTCCATTCTGCAAGACAGAGATCCGTGGGGTGGCCAGAGGCCTTAGAAAGGCCTTGCTATGGGCTTTGTGTGCATGACAGCTGACTTGGATAAGTTGAAGGAAGGAGCTTTGCTTTGGATTGTTTTCTGTAGGGAAGCAGGGGTAATTCTACAACTGGAATTGTTGCAGCCCGATCCAAAAAAAATGGCTGCTATCCCTGCAACCAATTAAAATATGAGAGGCAGAGACTGGGAGAAAAGGGAGTGTTTAATTTCTATAGCCAGGTTATAGGGAGACAGGTTGGCATCATTGCCAAAAAAAACTTGCTCAAAGCAACACAACTTCATTTCAGTATTTATGTCCCAAATTCATAGCCCTTCACCACCCCGAGTTTGAAGCCTATGTGCAGTTTTAGCATGACTCAAGATTGACATGAACAATTTTTGATACATAACCACAAAGTTTACTGGTCATGCTGACATTTGAGATGACATTTTGGAATTTGCAATATGTTCTTTTACTGTTTTTTAGAGAACAGAGCAGACAACTGCACTATTTGGAAGAAAGGGAAAGTCACAACATTTAAGATGATAATCTAAATTGTTTTAAGACATAATTGTAATGATTTTTTTTAATTCCTAGAGCCCTAGCCTATAACAGTCCAACGTCCTTGCATTCAGAGATGGAGGGGAAGTGGGTAATGCCTACTCCAACCTTTCAGACACACTCCTGTTGGTCTTGATCCACTCTCCTCATCATTAGATAGTCTGGCTTGTTGCTGGCTGTTTCTTCTTCAGCACCAGCAATGGCTACTAGATAAGACTGGCCAGTTGGGCGATGCTGTGCTAGGAAAGCAGAAGGTGGGAGATGAATAGAAAAATGTCCACTTTTGAATTCAAGCAGCGTTTACATTTAGCCCAACTCAGCTACAAAAGAATACAAGTTTTTAAGTCTTTTCTAAATGGCTGTTCTAATATAACCAAAATGGCCTCTTTTCAGCCTATAACAGAATCTTCATTAACCATATTCCTGAGGTGGCCCATTGAGAACTGGAGCCGACGAAGAAGCAGCAGTCGTCATGTTGGCCCTGGCCGGCACCCACGACTTGCGAGGTGTTCCTGACTGTGTTCAGACGCAATTCCGGAACCGACTTGTTTTTGTCTTGATCCAGGGCATCTGGTGGTCTGGCCAGATGCTCCCGTCCTGTGGGATGGTTTGTGTTCGCCAGAACACCCTGACCTCACCAAGGGTGCCAGGCTAACTCTCCTCCTCCTCCTGTTTGAATGAGAAGTGGGGCAGGAGGTGGGCAGAGAAGCACAGCCCATCTCTGGAGGCGTTTGGGTGTCTGCTCTCAGCTCTGGTCTAGGGTAAAAAAGAGAAGGAAAATAAAAATCTGTCCAAAAATAACAGAACCACAGTAGGTCTGATGGAGGAGGTGAACAGACTAGGATGGAGACACTCAGACATTAGCAAAGGAAAGCACCAGTGTCTTGGCAGCCATGGAGCCCAGACCAGTCCCTGAGGGCTGTCCCTTCTCCTGTCCCTCTTAACCTCTGTCCATTCCCCTCTCTGCATCAGGAGCACTTGCCATGCCCCTCCCCTCCCCCAGCCCTCCTCCACCCTCTGCTTCCCCCTCCCACAGCAACATCACCGCTCAGTCACAGAGACTGCCCAGAGGTCAGCCCAAGGGGCTTAAGGGGGAAAATGCTAAGCCTTCCTCATGCTACATTCCATCTTAGAGAGGGCTAAGTGACACCCACATCCATGTGCCACACAGCTGCCCTGTGGAACATTCCAATAATAAGTGAAACTGATAGGAAGTAGGCATTTCTACTGCCAAAAGCACTTTGCAATGATACAGTCATGGCACTGGAAAAGAGGTTGAAGTAAAAATGAAATAACTTTGACTTTTATTCTGAAGATAGATGGGTAAGCTGCAAGGCGTGAGAGTGCGATTTGCCGGGCCCACCAGAGCAGGGGATTTGCACGACATATTTTCCACTCACACCAGGAAGGGTCCACCCTGTTCATCACAGCGCCTGAGCCCACAGGCTGACTCTTTCAGAGGAGCTACCCTACCTTGGGGCCTGCACTTTAACCTCATGTGACAACCTCTGCTCCTACCTTTTCCAACCCTTGCTTCTCTAGGAAAGCACAGCTTCTTCCTATTTCACAAACTTTCTTGTCTAACCCTTTAATTTGACAAAAGAGAAGATTGACAAGGAAAGATGTTAGTCATTACTAAAGTAAATGTTCCCTCTAGTGTAGTGCTAACACATGGTTTCCGTCATCACTATTAAATTAGAACAATCGAATTTTTTAATATCAAAAATCGATTCCAGCAGTCTATTACAGTTCATTGCATAGAGAACCAGGGTAGTAAATAAATATAGCTCTGTTTCTTAATTACTGTATGATATATATCCCCGGTTCAGGTGATAGATAATGTGTGAGTTCTCACCTTGCAGGCACACAGAAAATAAAAGCACATATATTTTAAACTTGTCTCAGGGCTGTCATCTAACATTTCAGGCTGTACTCATTCACACACTACAAATGATGACTGTCCAGAGGAAACTTTTGCAGAACAACTGAATTTGCAAAATTACATAAAATGAAATGTATACATTGGAATGCATGCAATTATTATGGAATTAACACAACAAATATGACTCAAACCAAGTAAAGTTTTCCATTAAAATAGTCTAGTGTACGATAACTTGAATATTCAAATAAAGTACTCTTTATTTGTAAATAGTGTATCTATAGTCTGCTATTATGTGAAGTACTCAAAATTTCAAATGAGGATAGTAATCGATATCGAGAATTTATTCCAAAAAATCAAGTGAATAATAATAATTTTATTATGTGGAAATGAACAGACACTAAAACATAACTTGAAATAATTCATGCTTTTGCAAATTTTTTTCTCCAGTTAATCATACAATGTCAAGAGTAAGAACTGTCACTTTCTTTGTTGGACAAACACTATCTCATATGACTTCATACAAATATTACTGAAAAACTTAGAAAACATTTCATTAAAATGTTCCTTAAATTTAATATTTTATCAAACTTTAACATATTAGTAATAACAATGTTCTCTTTTTATTCAAATTCAAAATTCTATTCAGTATCTTAATGACAATTCATAATTTTTATATTAACAAGATGTAATTGATACATTTAATATTATTTTATAACAGCATTAATGAAACCAGCACAGACTACCTAGAAATCGTTAATGAGATTTTAATTTATAGGTTTAACACACACATACAAAATTCAACATTAATGGTTTCCTTCATTACTCTACCATTAATACTGTAATGATATATAATCATTTAAAGTTACCCTTCTATTTTAATATTAGATGTGTTAGCATCAGCCAGTTCTATCAAGATCTTCTCCTTGATTCCTCTTTGAATACCAGACATGATCAAAATCCTCTATTCCAAAATCTGAAGGCTCTTGCTGGCTAAGTGCTGCCAGAAGAAATGTAACTTGGTTTTTACTCGAATCATTTATTTTGAATGCTTCAATTAAAATAAAATGTTTTAAATGTGATAAATCCCTGAGATATTCACTTTCTAAATACAACGGAAATAGGTACAGATGAAGTCTATTTATCCTCATTCAATCCAGGGAGGCATCTCAGAACTCTTGCATGTGCGTGTGGTCACGAGTCACGAGAAACACCACCCCATCAGCAGTCTGGTTACGTCATCATGGTTGGGGTGCTGTTGGACTCCCGTGGGTGGGGGAGATTGCCTGAGACTAAAACCGGCAGCTTAACCGAAGCAGCCAACACCAACATAATGGTATTCTAATTTCTGATTTCTTTCATTACCGATTTTATGTCTCATTGCATCCTCCTGCCTCTGGCTTTGTGTCCATCATCACACATACTTCATCCTGTTTCTGAGGAACAATCTGCTGTGGCCCTTTCTTCACGTACCCTAGAGCACAGGAGCACAGAACGAGAGAGAGAGAGAGAGAGACTTTACCAATAACACATTTAAACACTTATGAGAGACATGGGAAATTAATTAAATGAAATATGGCAGTAGATTAAGGCTTCATGAATAAAAATACAATAAAATGTAGGTATTTAAAGCTATTTTCCAATTATTCATTCAAACCAAGATCTTTAAAGGGAATGAAATCTGCCAGCAGGTGGCAGGATATACCCAGCAGTGTCACCAATTCAACACAGTCATGATTTGGAAAGTCTATTATATTTTAAATTAGAAGGTAAATATTTATTTAAATTAAAGATCCAAACTAAAATACAGTTCTTTATAAAGCACCCAAATATTTTGAGTGTCTATATTTTCTGTTTTATCTCACTGTTTGCATTTTTAAAACTTGAAGTTTCCTAAATATTCTATCAATTAGAAGGTATAGGCCGGGCTCAGTGGCTAAGCCTGTAATCCCAGCAGTTCGGGAGGCCGAGGAGAGTGGATTGCCTGAGCCCACAGGTTTGAGACCAACCTGAGCAACTTGGCGAGACCTCATCTCTACAATAAATAAATTTTTTAAAAATTAGCTGGGCAGCCGGGCTCGGTGGCTCAGCCTGTAAGCCCGCGCTTTGGGAGGCTGAGGTGAGTGAATTGCCTGAGCACGTGGGTTTGAGACCCACCTAGTCAACTTGGCGAGACCTCATCTCTACAATAAATCAAAAATTAGCCGGGTGTGGTTGCACGCGCCTGTAGTTTCAGTTACTTGGAAGGCTATGGCGGAAGGATCGCTGGAGCCCAGCAGGTCGAGGCTGCGGTAGCCGGGAGCAGCCACTGCACTCCAGTCTGGGTGACAGAGTGAGACTCCCACTCAAAAAAACAAAAAACAAAAAAATTAGCTGGGCGTGGTAGCGCGCACCTGTAGTTCTGGCTACTTGGAAGGCTGAGGCGGAAGGGTCACCGGAGCCCAGCAGGTCGATACTAGGGTGACCGTGAGTGTGCCACTGCACTCCAGCCTGGGTGACGAAGTGAGACTCTAACTCAAAAAAAAAAAAAAAAAAGAATAGTCTATCCACTTTATCAGGCATTACCTACAGAACATATCCCTTTTTTTCCAATTTTGTTTGTTTATTTTTTTCTCCTTTATCATTCCTGAGTCTCTGTTAGTGCAGAGAGAAAGTAAACACATACTTGAAGAGCTGCTAACATCTGCTGAGACTCAGAGTCCGTATTATGTGTTAAGGCCCTCTGGCTGATACAGTGATTCTAATTTTGTTTTGTATTTTTAAATATACCATTACGTTATGCTGAATATTTTTCATTGTATCACTGACGAAGATTCAAGAGGTTGCCATTTCATTTGCTACAGTCCTTCCCCTAAACCAATCCTAAGGCATACCTAAGCTGAATTCACATCATATGAAAATTCGCAAAATTATGTCCTACTATTTCAAAAAGACTGAAGTCATGGTAAAAGCAGGACAAAAAGAAACAGATGCACACAGTATTCAGAACGGCATGCTGAGAACAAAATCTTTGGTGGGAAGTTATTTGCCTAGATACCTGCTGGGCTCTGTCCTGGACACTGCTTGTTCACTTGGCCACATTCGATACCAAGGGCTGCTTCGGGTACATCAGTAATACTCAGCATCACGTCCAGAAGTCGCACGACTCTCATGTCAGGTGCAGACTGCATCAGGAAGCTTCTTGGCAGAGAAAAATCAACGTCATCAGCTATGATGGAAGTACATCAGCCGATGGTGACCCCACACACGGCTTCATTAGCCATGCAGCTGACAATCACCAATGTGAGAAAAATTCAGTGTTATCCAGGAAGAATGTGACCAGGCAAAATGTCACAATGCAACTAATAATTCGCGGTGCTCTTTGGATGTTAAAGACCTTTCTCCTGGCTACAGTTTCCCAAAGCAAACCTGTGTTATTTGTCTTCAGAAGCAAATAAACTGATCAGGAGACACCTTTTTTTTTTTTTTTTGAGTCAGAGTCTCACTCTGTTGCCCAGGCTGGAGTGCAGTGGCACAATAACGGCTCACCACAGCCTTGATCTCCTGGACTCAGGTGATCTTTCTACCTCAGCCTCCAGAATAGCTGGGATTACAGACACACCCAGCTATTTTTTTTTTTTGGTAGAGATGAGGTCTTGCTATGTTGCCTAGGCTAGTCTTGAACTCTTAGGCTCAAGCAGTCCTCCTGCCTCAGCCTCCTAAAGTGTTGGGATTACAGGCATGAGCCACTACACCCAACCAGGAGGTGCTATCAAATATCTCATATAGAATTGTTTTAATTTTCTACTTATGGGCAATATGTTACCCAGAAGATGCCTCCTCTTCTGGCTGTAGGTCAGGCTCATTAGTTTTCCAGGTGTCCAGGGTCTCTGAGCAATTCTCATGGTCTCTGAGCAGAGCACAAGGGAGACTCTTGAGTTGAAGGGGCTCCTCTCTGAGTTGGCCACACTAGAACCTGTTTTAGAGAGAGCTCTATGTGTCATTCAACTCCTTCATATAGTTAAACTTCAGTTTGCTCATGGCCTCATACAAGTCTAGCAGATAAAATGTTCCAAGAACTTTAGGCCCTCCTCTCTCATTTGGGAGGTTCCGTGGGTGCATAACTGCATGCAGTGTTGGTGCATGCCAGGTTCTGGGGCCCACGGGCCATCACTGAGCTGGGTGACAGAAATAACCACAGAGGTCAGACATAAAAGCAGAATGACCACTCAGAGTAGACCACAGCTACACAAACATTGTCAACTTGTTGTGGTGGGTAACAGTGTACAAAGGAGGGCAGGCAGAGGAAACAGCTAGTGTCTTTAGGAGCACCCAAACTCCGCTGCAATGCTAAGGGAAGATGTAATGCTGGGAGGAAGGGGCAAATCCTACTCACCTAGACCTGTGTGAAGTGCAGCACTGTCCTCTTCCATCTGCTTGGCCTTTTGCGGGCTCTTGTGAGGTGGGGTTGATGTGCAGCACCAATATTCAGGGCAGCTTCCACTTCCCAGGCCCTGGCATCCACAGCACAACACTCAGGAGAAGACACCTCATGCAAGTTCATGGGGTTAGGGCCAGAGAGAGGGTCTTGCCTTTATTACTGTTACAGGAGCAACTACTTTTTTTTTCTTCTGAGCCAGAGTCTCACTCTGTTGCCCAGGCTGGAATGCAGTAGCACGATAACGGCTCACTGCAGCCTCAACTACCAGGGTTCAGGCGATCCTTCCTCCTCAGCCTCCTGAGTAGCTGGGAATACATGCACACACCCCCATGCCCAGCTAATTGTTTGGTTTTTTTCCTAGAGATGAGGTCTTGCTATGCTGTCCAGGCTGACCTGGAACTCCTGGGCTCAAACAGTCTTCTCGCCTCGGCCTCCCAAAGTGCTGAGATTACAGGTGCAAGCTACTATGCCCAGTCCAGGAGCAACTACTTTTAACAGTCATTTTAAAACACTATATGGCAACAATGGGAAGCTCCTTTCCAATGTTTCAGTGTTTTTAGTTTGAGCGCTACATGAGTGGATTTCATTTTTTATATGATTATGACCATCAATGAGATATGATCAAAAATAGTTCCAGAGGAGATATGACCAATCAACAAACTGAGAGCATATACGATGGAGGGTGCCTGTCACAGCAGAGGACATGGGAGGCGCATACTGAGAAACCCTGGGAACCTACCTGCCCATGGTCAAGGTCAGAGCCTCCACCACTGCAGCTCTGACTCACCGCACAGATCAAAAATCATGGCTTACATTATTGAGTCAAATAAAATATAGACACAAATCTCTAAATTTAAAACCTTTTACTTACAAGGCATGAATTGCAATTTGGGGCATACACACAGACCAGGTAGTCTTCATATGTTGGAAGAAACAAGAGAAAGTTGGGAGTTTTATTAGAAAGAGAAATGTGACCTGTTGTTTTGAAAGAAAACTTATTGACACTAGAGAAAATTTTGGGAGCTCGAAAGCTCTGATGGGTGAGTAACAGTGGTGGGTAAAATTAGTCTTAGAGTCAGGGTAGGTCTTTTCAGTAGCTACTGAATAAAACTGGTCTTAGGGTGCAACAGGCCGTTTCAGCAGCTGAGCTTGTAGAAAATTCTGATATGGAGCAGGTGTTATGTGCCCTCAGTGCTTCTTCCCTGGCCTCTGGACTCTGATTTAGTTGGGTACAATGAGAATGACCCAATTTGTATAGTTAACTTTCTCAATCCCCCCAAGACCCCAAAGTTTTCCTTCCTGATATAGAAAGTTTAAACCAGTGGCCTCATCTTTATCTCCCCTTGTTAACAGAAGAAACAAATGCACAGAGAAGTTCAGTAACATTTCCAGGCCCCGCTCTAGTGCTAAATATGTGGCAGAACCAAGCCTGGAGCCAGGTCTTGCAATTATTTACTCATCTTAGAAAATCACAAGTACTCTGTTTCTGCCTCCTCTCTGGGTGCCCAGGCTGTGTCATATGCTGCCTAGGGAACCCCGTGCACTGTGTCCTGTCCATCTGTCCCCACTCCTCCTCCTGTCCACCATGATCACCCAGTAGATAGGCCTCCAGGGCCAGAGGCCATCGCCTGGTGGGTGATAAGGACTTAGAGTAGCCTCTCTCCAGGTCATCTCCAGAAGCAAGACTGCAGAGCTAATTCATGTATCAGAGATGTAATCACCATTGATGGGGGAATACCAGCCATAGGATGTACGTGTATGCTCAGAGCAAAATCAAGGGCTACACAGACCGTGTGGTTCTTACCACAGCCAAAGCTAAATGTAAAATCTGGTCTGTTCTGGTGATGAAAGAAAGACACCATCCATACAAGGTAAATTTAGCCTCTAAACCCCAAGAGATCCTGCACATGGGAAGTGCTTGCCAACGACATGCCATGCCTGTATCGCCTCACCTTCCTCCAGCACTGCCTCCAGGGTCATCATGAGCCAGTACAACCACCCAGCTGGTTTATGCTTCTGAAACCATTTCCAGCTTCAAGAAAACCTTGTAGTCCAAGATTGCCACCAGGGGAAAAGACAGTAGCAGACCCTTAGACCAAGAGGCCCCATCATGACAAAGACTCTGAAGCTTATAAAATGCTTTCAGACATGCAGGTGTTAAGTGAGCCCCAGAAACAGTCCATATCATTCCTGGGTTTGTGAGAAATCCTACAGTCTGAGGAAAAAAGGAGATCCCGACCAGCCTTCAGGGTGAAGTATTAAAGCTCCTGACACCAAAGTGGCTGCATCGGTTGGAAATGCTCAGAAGTTGTTGGCATGCAACAAATGTGGCACTGGCATTGAAAGTGTGTTTGTGAAGCTGTAGGACCATCACCCCTACCCTGAGTGTCATGTGTGCCCTGACTGTGGCACCAACCTGAATGACTGGTATTTCTTTTTTAATTTTTTTCTTGAGTTGGTGTCTCATTTCATCATCTGGGCTGGAGTGTAGTGGCATGCTCATGGCCACCCCAGCGTCGACCTGCTGGGCTCCAGTGATCCTTCCACCTCAGCTTTCCAAGTAGCCAGAACTATAGGCATGCACTACCACACCCAGATAGTTTTTTATTTTTATTGTAGAGACAGGGTCTCACCAAGTTGCCTGAACTGATCTCAAACCCATAGGCTCAGGCAATCCTCTTGCCTCAGCCTCTCAAAGTGCTGGGATTACAGACAGATATTTCTCTGTGGAGGCTAAAATCTGCTGTGAAAGCATGCCCAGGAGCACGTCACACTGCCCAGGGGCTGCAACATGGTCACTGTATTCCCCAAGTAACTAGTAGATGTGCACACACCACTGTTCTCCAACCAACCTCCACGGCAGCCAGTTCTCCAGGTGTCTGACCCGCTCCTCTCTTAAAAGTTCTAAGCTGTCCTTGGTTTCACCCCTGCTCATTAAGCATCAAGTCCCCTGCTGCAGTTAACTGACTGCATTGGCTGCATGACACCCACTTTTACAATCGATGAGAACGGTTTTGTTTCGTGCCCCCTGCCAGCGTCACTGTATCTGCCTCACCTTAACTCTTCCCTTCTGCAAGTGGACATAAGCCAAATCCGGATCAAATTGAACTTAATGTCTGACGCTGATTTTATTTTTACTCAATAAATGTGC
This sequence comes from Carlito syrichta, assembly GCF_000164805.1. Lineage (NCBI taxonomy): Eukaryota > Metazoa > Chordata > Mammalia > Primates > Tarsiidae > Carlito > Carlito syrichta. The sequence continues at coordinate 121,839 of NW_007249779.1, forward strand.
AAACTCCCCTGTAAAAAAAGCATTTTTTTTTTTTTGCTTGTCATAACAGTTTCCAGGGGGAAAATGATAAATGGGACAATATCACTTTAAATGCCTAAATAGAATCTGATATGACCATAAGCAAAGTTCCTTTCTTCAAAAGATTTTAGGACTCTACACAAGACCTAGAGGACAGGAAAATGGAGCAATCAAATCACTTACATTTCTGACTTTTATTAGTTTGCAGCCAGCTTTTGCAGATGGTGATTTTGAAAACAACATAAAGTATTCATTACATTAACTTGATTCTAGAGAGACATGTATTATACCTGCACAGTCTGGTTGTAGCTACTGAACACAAGAAAATTTGCTGAAAATAAATGTGTCAAAGTTTAGTTTGCCAAACAGCAAATTTCCAACTTTACCAACTTTCACTGACCTACCAAACATTCATTTTTGTCAGTCATAGATGAATTTTAAAGCAATTCTTCTTTGGATAGAATGGTTTCTAAAACCATTAGGATCACTAGGAATGGTTAACTGACCAGTATTCATTTTGTTTCATGGAGTCATTAGAAAAATTGTTACTTGTTGACTATCAGGGTGGTCTGTGTTTTTTTTGTTTTGTTTTGTTTTGTTTTTTGGGGTGTTTTTTTTTTTGAGTTGGAGTCTCACTCTGTCGACCTGCTGGGCTCCAGCGATCCTTCCACCTCAGCCTTCCTAGTAGCTGGAATTACAGGCACGCGCTACCATGCCCAGCTGATTTTTTGATTTACTGTAGAGATGAGGTCTTGCAAAGTTGCCCAGGTGGGTCTCGAACCTGCAGGCTCAGGCAATCCACTCACCTCAGCCTCCCAAAGCGTGGGATTACAGGCTGAGTCACCGAGCCCAGCTGGTCTGTGTTTCAATAAATGCAATATATGTCTAGAAATGTATGCCTGTCATCAGTATTCCACATTTAATTACACACTGAGATAGAAAATGAGATAAATATCACAAAGAAGCCATGAGCAAAAAATTAAGCAGAGACCTGGTGGTAGAAAGAACAAAATCAAAGGGTACCTGCATAATCAATGTTTGTATACCTAACCCTGAATTGTACCCCACATCTTTATAATTAAAAATAATAATAATAATAAAAAGAAAGAACAAGATCAGAAAATATCTTGCCATAACCAAGAGGAAAGAGTCCCCATTCTAGAGAAATGTCTATGAAAATGTCTAGTAGTTAAAGAAACCAAGAAACACTGAGTGACCAGAGACCTGAGTAGACATCAAAGAATACAGAACCAAGGCAGCCTAGGATTCCAATAAGCACAGGACACCACAGCCGCATAGTTTTTGGTCTCAAAGAAAAACCACAGATGATATCAGATGTGGGAAACTACATGCTGCAGGGTTCAATTATTTACTGTTGTATATTTTATTTTTTACAAGAAATACCTTGTTTATTGGGCACACCTTGTTTTATTGCATTTCACTTTAGTGTGCTTCACAGATACTGTGTTTTTTTACACACTGAAGCTTTTTGGCAGCCCTGCACCAAGCAAGTCCGTCCGTACCAATTTTCCAACATCATGTACTCATTTAAATGTTTCTGCATCATGTTTTGCTAATTCTCACAATATTTCAAACTTTTTCATTACTCTTTTATTCATTATGGTGATCTGTGATCAGCAGTCTTTCATGTTACTATTGTAGTTGTTTTAGGATGCCACGAACTGCATCCCTCTAAGACAGTGAACTTAATTGTTAACTGTGTGTTCTGATTGTTCCACCGACTGGCCATTTCCCCATCTCTCTCCATGTCTTTTCGGGCCTCCCCATTCCCTGAGACACATCAAATAACTAGGCCAAGTAATAACCCTACAATGGTCTCTAAGAGTTCAAGTAAAGGAAAGAGTCGTGCATCTCTCACTTTAAATCAAAAACTAGAAATTATTAAGCTTAGTGAGAAAGGCATGCTGGAAACAAAGTCAGGTCAAAAGCTAGGCATCTTGCGCCAAACAGTTAGCCAAGGTGTGAACGAAAATGGAAAGTTCTTGGAGGAAATTAAGAGTGCCACTCAGCCAGGCTCGGTAGCTCAGCCTGTAATCCCGTGCCTTTGGGAGGCTGAGGGGAGTGGATTGCCTGAGCCCGCGGGTTCGAGACCCGCCTGAGCAACTTGGCGAGACCTCATCTCTACAATAAATCAAAAAATCAGCCGGGTGTGGTAGCGCATGCCTGTAATTCCAGCTATTTGGAAGGCTGAGGCGGAAGGATCGCCAGAGCCCAGCAGGTCGAGGCTGTGGTGGCCGGAAGCAGCCACTGCATTCCAGTCTAGGCAACAAAGTGAGACTCCAACTCAAAAAAAAAGAGTGCTACTCCACCGAACACACAAATGATAAGAAATCAATACAGCCCTGTTGCTGATATGGAGAAAGTTTCAGTGCTCTGAGTAGAAGTTCAAATCAGCCACAGCCTTAAGCCAAAGCCTAATTCAGGCAAGGCCCTAACTCTCTTCAATTCTATGGAGCCTGAGAGAGGTGAGGAAGCTGCAGAAGAAAACTTGGAAGCTGGCAGAGGTTGTTCATGAGAGTTCAGGAAAGTAGCTGTCTTCGTAACATGAAGGTGCAAGGTAAAGCAGCAAGTGCTGATGTAGAAGCTGCCATGCGTTATCTAGAAGATCTAGCTCAGTTACTTGATGAGGGTGGCTACACTGAACAACAGATTTTTAATGTAGATGAAACAGCCTTCCACTGGCAGAAGATGCCACCTAGGACTTTCTCGAACCCGCGGGCTCAGGCAATTTTTTTTTTTTTGAGTTGGAGACTCATTCCTTCCCCCAGGCTGGAGTGAAGTGGCATGCATGCTCACGGCCACCACAGCGTCGACCTCCTGGGCTCTAGCAATCCTTCCGCCTCAGCCTTCCAAGTAGCCAGAACTACAGACACACGCTACCACACTCGACTTTTTTTTTTTTAATTGTAGAGATGAGGTCTCACCAAGTTGGCTGGGGTGGTCTCGAACCCGCGGGCTCAGGCAATCCACTCACCTCGGCCTTCCAAAGTGCTGGGTTTACAGGCTGAGCCACCAAGCCTGACCCATCTAGGACTTCCATAGCTGCAGAGGAGAAGTCAATGCCTGGCTTCAAAGCTTCAAGTGATGGGCTGAGTTTCTTGTTAGGGGCTAATGCAACTGGTGGTGACTGAGTTGAAGCCAGTGCTTATTTACCATTCTGAAAGTCCTAGGGCCCTTCAACATTATACTAAATCTACTCTGCCTATGCTCTAGAAACGGAACAACAAAGCCTGGATGACACATCTGTTTACAGCATACTGTAGTGAATATTTACACCAATGGTTGAGACCTACTGCTCAGAAGGAAAGATTCCTTTCAAAATTTTTCTGCTCACTGGCAATGTGCCTGGTCACATGAGAGCTCTGATAGAAATGTACAAGGAGATGAATGCTATTTTCATGCCTGCTAACACAAAATCCATTCTATAGCCTCCAAATCAAGAAGTAATTTCTACTTTCAAGTTTTATTATTTAAGACATCCATTTTATAAGGCTATAGCCAGCCACCATAGGTAATGATTTCTCTCATGGATCTGGACAAAGTAAATTGAAAACCTTCTGGAAAGGATTCAATGTCCCTGATGCTGTAAAGAACATTTGTGATTCATGGGAGGAGGTCAAAATACCAACATTAATAGGAGCTTGGAAGAAATGGATTCTAACCTTTATGGATAACTTTGAGGAGTTCAAGACTTCAGTGCAGGAAGTAACTGCAGATGTGGTGAAAATAGCAAAAGAACCGGAGGTAGAAGTGAGCCTGAAGATGTCACTAAATTGCTGCAATCTCATGATCAAACTTTAATGGACGAGAAGTCGTTTCTTATGAAGAGCTAAGAAAGTGGTTTCTTGGGATGGAAGCTACTTCTGATGAAGAAGCTGCGAACATTGTTATTTTTAATTTATTTTTATCTTTTTAGAGATAGGATCTTACTCTGTTGCCCAGGCTGGAGTTCAATGGCTATTTTTCACAGGCATGATACCACTACAGGTCAGCATGGGAAGTTTGACCCACTCCATTTCTGATCTTGGGCAGTTCAACCCTTTTTAGGCCATCTGGTGGTCCCTTGCTCCCAGGAGGTCACCATATTAATGTCCAATTTAGGGCAGACACCAAACAGCCTAGCACTCTACAGCCCAGAACTCCTGAGCTCCAGTGATCCTCCTGCTTCTGCCTCATGAGTAGCTAGGACTACAGGCATGAGGCATGGTGCCAGGCTGAATGTTGTTGAAATTACAACAAGGAATTTAGAATATTACATAACCTTAGTTGATAAAGCAGTGGCAGGGCTTGAGAGGATTTATTCCAATTTTGAAAGAAGTTCTGCTGTGGGTAAAATGTTATCAAATAGCATCACATGCTGCAGAGAAATCTTTTGTGAAAGAAGAGTCAGCCGATGCGGCAAACTTCAACTTATTTTAAGAAATTGTCTTATTTTAAGAAATTGGCACAGTCACCCCAACCTTCAGCAACCACCACCCTGATCAGTCAGCAACCATGCACACTGAAACAAGACCCTCCACCAGCAAAAAGAGTATAATTTGCTAAAGGCTCAGATGATTGTCAGTATTTTTTAGCCATAAAATATTTTTAAATTAGGATATGTACATTGTTTTTTAGACATATTCTTTCATGCTCAATAGACTACAGTATAGTGGAAACATAACTTTTATATGTATTGGGAAATCAAAAAACTGTGTAAATCACTTTATTGTGGTATTCTGGAAACAAACCTGTCATATCTCTGCATGATGCCTGTATTTAATTAGTCCCTTGTCTTCATTCACAAAAGTCAATTTAGGAGGTACACACACACACACATCTTCCCACTTCGGATTTTTTTTTTTATTTTTTGAGTCAGAGTCTCACTCTGTTGCCCAGGCTGGAGTGCAGTGGCCACATCATGGCTCACCACAGCCTCGATCTCCTGCTGCCTCAGCCTCCTGAGTAGCTAGGACTACAGGCATGTACCACCATGTACTGGCTAACTTTTTGTAGAGACGAGTTCTTGTTATGTTGCCCAGGCTGGTCTTGGACTCCTGGCCTCAAAGATCCTCCCACCTTGGCTCCCAGAGTGCTGGGATTACAGTCATGAGCCACCATGCCCAGCTCAATCCGTCCCTTCTAAGGAAGCCCCCACATCTGCTCTGTCTCCTCACTGTAGTCTCTGAAAAAAGGCCTTTCATCCTTCAAGAATTACAAGTAATTCTTTAAGGGAAGAAAACTTTAGGAAGTGATCCATATAGAAAGTTAGAAATAAGTACATGAATAAATTCCTATAAGAAAAATGTGTATAAAATACCCTCCAGTAATGATAATCTCCTAAATTGGCTACCATAAAAGGGGAGGGAAAATTATATCTTTTTACAGTATACAAAAAGTAAAAGTATGCATTAGTATATTTGACCCTGGTGAAATGTAGGTTCCTAAATGTAAATTACAAACTAAGAGAGACGATGAGGCAAAATCAGAAGCAATTAAGAAAAACAAAACTGGGCGGGTGCAGTGGCTAAAGCCTGTAATCCCAGCACTTTGGGAGGCCGAGGTGAGGGGATTGCCTGAGCCCACAGGTTCAAGAACAGCCTGGGCAACTTGACGAGACCTCATCTCTATACTAAAACAAAAAATTAGTCAGGCGTAGTAGCACGCACCTGTAGTTCTGGCTACTTGGAAGGCTGAGGTGGAAGGATCGCCTAAGCCAGAGGGTCAATGCCAGGATGGCCATGAGCATGCTACTGCACTCCAGCCTGGGTGATGGGTTGGGACTCCAACTCAAAAGAAAAATAATAAGAAAACAAACAGCCCAAGTGTTAAGACAAGTGGAAGAAGGGAGCTTTCTTACTTCTTTACTTTTGCTATAAAGAAATACGTGAGGCTGGGTAATTTATAAAGAAAGGAAGTTTATCTGGCCCACAGTTCTGTTGGCTGAAAGACTGAGGGTCTCAGGCTGCTTCCACTGGAAGGTGAAGTGGATCTGGTGTGTGTAGAGGTCACAGGGCAAGAGAAGAAGCAAGAGAGAGAAGAGGAGGTACCACACCAGGCTCTTTATAACAATCAGCTCTCCCAGGAATTAACAAAGCAAGAACCCACACACACTCTGACCCAGGGAGCACATTAATCTATTCACGAAGTCTCTACCCCAATAACCCAAACACCTCCCAGAAGGCCCCACCTCTAACACTGGGGATCAAATTTCTTATTTTGTTTATTTCTTTAAAAATTTTTTTAATTACAGAGATGTGACATACAAGTGAGGGTTAACTACTTAAGTAGTCTACATGCAGGTGAAGTCTGGTCTTTTAACTGGCCCTTACTCCCCCTGGTAGTGAACCAGGTACCCTTTGTATTGTCACGTGCTGCCCATTTTCCTTCCTCCCTCCCCTAGCGGTGACCAGCACCTTCCAATCCCTCCCCTGTGCTAACATGAATAGTGTTCTGGGCCCACTTAGGAGCAAGAACATGCAGTATTCAGCTCTTTGTTTCTGTGATAGTTCACTTAGTAGGATGGTCTCCAATGCCATCAAATTTGCTGCAAAGTCTATGGTTTTGTTCTTCTTTATGGCTGTGTAATACTTCATCATGTATATGCACCTCATTTTCTTTATCCAGTCCACTTTTGACGTGCAGCTCGGTTGGTGCCATATTTTTGCTATTGTGACTAATACAGCAATAAACATGCGTGTGCAGGTGTTTTTTATTGTTGTTGTTGTTTTTGTAGAGCAATTTATGTTCCTCTGAGTTTATTCCCAAGAAAGGAATTGCTGGATTGTATGGAAGATCCATTTTTAGTTCTTTTAGGAATCACCACACTGTTTCCCATAGAGGTTTAACTAGCTTACATACCCATCAATAGTGTAGAAGCATTCCCTTTTCTCAGCACCTGCGCCAGCATTTGTCGTCTTTTACTTATTAATGATCGCCATCCTTAACAGAATTAGGTGGTATCTCGTTGTAGTTCTGATTTGCATTTCTCTGATGATTATAGAGACTGAGCACTTTTAGTACGAGTCTCACTCTGTCACCCAGGCGGAAGTGCAGTGGCATGCTCACAGCCACCACAGCCTCGACCTACTGAACTGGTGATTCTTCTGCCTCAGCCTTCCAAGTAGCTGAAACCATAAGTGTGTGTCACCACATCCAGCTAATTTTTTGTTTTATTGTAGAGACAAGGTCTCACCAAGTTGCCCAGGCTGGTCTCAAACTCCTGGACTCAGGCAATTCTCTCACCTCTGCCTCTCAAAGTGCTGGAATTATAGGTGTAAGCCACAGTACCTGGCCTGCCTGAGCAGTTTTATGTATCTGTTGACTGCTTGTATGCCATCTTTTAAGAAGTATGTTCATGTCCTTTGCTCACTTTTTAATGGGGTTGTTTGTTTTTTCCTTTCACTTCATTTCAGTTCCTTGAAGATCCTAGATGTTAGACCTTTGTCAGATACATAGCTTCCAAATATTTTTTCCCATTCTGTGGGTTGTTTCTTTACTCTTTTGATAGTTTCTTCTGCTGTGCAAAAGCTTTTTAGTTTGTCTATCTTAGCTTTTATGGCATTCATTTTTGGGTCTTGGTCAAGAATGTGTTGCCTACTATGATGTGCGTAAAGGTGTTTCCTACGTTTTCTTCTGGGATTCTTATAGTTTGAGGTTTTACATTTAGGTCTTTGATCCATTTAGAGCTGATTTCTATATATGGTGATAGGTAGGGGTCCATTTTCATTCTTCTGCATGTGGTTAGCCAGGTTTCCCAGCATCATGTGCTAAATATGGGCTACTTTCCCCAGTGATTGTTACTGGTGGCTTTGTCGAAAATGAGTTGGCTAAGAGATTGTTTTTACTTCTGTAATCTCTGTCCAATTCCATTGTTCTATGTGCCCATTCCTGTATCGATACCAGCCCGTCTTGGTTATTGTAGCCTTGTAATAAAGTTTAAAGTCTGGAAGTGTGATACTGCCTGCTTTGTTCCTTCTGCTGAGGATTGTTTTAGCTATTCGTGTTCTTTTTTATTTCCATATGAGTTTCTGTATTGTTGTTTCCAGGTCTGAGAAAATTGATGTTGGTAATTTGATAGGTATTGCATTCAATCTGTAGCTTGCCTTGGGTAGGATGGGCATCTTTATAATATTGATTCTTCCGATCCATGAATATAGAATGTTTTTCCATTTGTTTGTGTCAAACTTGATTTCTTTAAGCAGTTTTTGTAGTTCTCATTGTAAAGGTCTTTCACTTCTCTGTTAGGTGGATGCCACGGTATTTCATTTTTTGTGTGTGGCTATTGTGAATGAGATTGTTCTTTTTATTTGGTTCTCTGACTGCATTTTACTGGTGTACAGGGATGCAACTATCTTTTGCACGTTGATTTTGTAACCCAAGACTTTACTAAAGTCATTTATCAGTGCAAGGAGGCTTTTAACAGACTCCCTAGGGTTTTTAAGGTATAGAATCATATTGTCCACAAAGAGGAATAGCTTAACTTCCTCTTTTCCTATTTGAACTCCTCTTATTTCCTTCTCTTGCCTAAATTCTCTGGCTAGTGCTTCAAGCACTGTGTTGAATAGGAGGGGTGAGAGTAGGCATCTTTTCCCATTTCTTAGGGGGAATGCTTTCAACTTCTGTCAACTGAGCAAAATGTTGGCTATGGGTTTATCATAAATGGCTCTTTCTGTTGTGAGAAATGTTCCTTCTATGCCTGGGTACTTAAGGGTTTTTATCAAGAAGGGATGCTGGATTTTTTTCAAGTGTCTAATGATATAGTCATGTGGCTCTTCGTTTTACATCTGTTATTGTGCTGAATTATGTTTATCATCTTGCAAATGTTGAACCAGCCAGGAATCCTGGGAATGAAGCCCACCTGGTCATGGTGGATGATCCTTGAGATGTGTTATTGGATCCTATTTCCTAGAATCTTGATAAGAATTTTTGCGTCTATGTTCATCAAGGAGATTGGCCTATAACTCTCTTTCCTTGTTAGGTCTTTGCTAGGTTTGGATATCAGTATGATATTACCTTCATAAAATGAGTTGGGAAGAATGTCATCATTCTCAATTGCCTGAAATACTTTCAATAAGATTGGTATCAGCTCCTCCTTGTATGTCTTGTAATATTCAGCTGGGGAGCCATCTAGTCCAGGGATTTTTTTGGTGGAGAGGTTTCTTATGACTGAGTCAATTTCCTGCATTGTTATTGGTCTGTTTAGAGTTTCAATTTCTTCCCGCTTCAACTTTGGAAGGTTGTGTGATGTCAGAAAGTCCTCCATTTCCTTTAGATGTTCTAGGTTATTTGAATACAGGTGTTCATAGTAATCTCTGATAATCTTTTGAATTTCTTCAGGGTCAGTTATGACTTTGCCTTTTTTGTTTCTATTTGTATTTATTTGGACTTTCTCTTTTTTTAAGTCAAAGTGGCCAAGGGTTCATCAATCTTATTTATCCTTTCAAAGAACCAGATTTTTGTCTTGTTGAAGCTTCCTATGATATTTTTGTCTTCTATATTCTACAATTTTGACTTTATCTTAGTGATTTGGATTTTTCTACTGAAATTAAGATTTAGATGATCTTGCCTTTTCAGTTTCCTTAGGCGTGACATTAGGCTGTTTACTTGCTATCATTCTGTTTTCTTGATGTGTGCATGCAATGTTATGAATTTTCCTTTTAACACTGATTTCATGACATCCCAGAGATTCTGTAAGATGTGTCTTTGCTGTCATATCATTCCAGAAAAGTTTTTCTTTCTGTCGTGATTCCCATGTTGACCCAGAAATCATCCAGCAGCGTGTTGTTTAGTGTCCATGTCTTTGTGTATTTTGGAGGACTCTTGCTGATGGCTATATTTATTTTTAATCCACTGTGATCTGAGAAGATGCATGGTATTATTTAGATCATTTGAAATTTGTTCATGCTTGATTTATGTTTGAGAACATGCTCAATCTTGAAATATGTTCCATGTATGGATGAGTAAAATGTATATTCTGTAGATATTGGGTGAAATGTTCTGTAAATGTCTATTAAATCCATTTAGTCATGCATCAAGTTAAGGTTTCGGATCTCCTTGTTGGATTTTTGCTTGATGATCTGTCTACTGTGGTTAGTAGGGTATTTAGGTCTCCAACTATGATTGTGTGAGTGCTAATGTCCTTTCTTAGTTTACTTAGTAGTTGTTTTATAAAAACTGGTACTCCTGTGTTGGGTGCATATATGTTTAGGATGGATATTGCTTGCTGGTGGATTGAGCCTTTATCATCATGTAGTAGTGTTCTTCTGTGTCCTTTTTAACTTTTGATGGTTTGAAGTTTGCTTTGTTTGACATCAGAATAGCTACACCTGCTCTATTCTGTTTTCCATTTGCCTGAAAGATCAATTTCCCGCCTCTAACTTTAAGCCTGTCCTTTACAGTGAGATGAATTTCCTGGAGGAAGCAGTCTGTTGGATTATGCTTCTTTATCCAGTTTGTCACTCTATGTCTCTTCAGTGGCACATTCAGTTTATTAATGTTCAAATTAATTATTGAAATGTGAGCGTTTCTCCCTGTCATAGGGTTTTTAGAGGGTTGCGTTGCTTCCATTTTACCTTTGTAATTATATTTGTGTGTATTTTCATTTTTGTGAGTGCTCTGTATACTCTGCTAAGTCTGTACTTGTCCATACTTCTGTGTTGGGTATGACTGTTCTTTTATTTCCCCCTGTGTTCAACACCTTCTTAAGCATCTCCTGAAGGGCTAGTCTGGAAGTGGTATATTCTCTTATGGATTGGATGTCCAGGAAGAATTTTTTTTTTGAGTTGGAGTCTCGCTCTGTCACCCAGCCACTGCAGCCTCGACCTGCTGGGCTCCAGTGATCCTTCCGCCTCAGCCTTCCAAGTAGCTGGAACTACAGGTGCATGCTACCATACCCAGCTAATTTTTTGATTTATTGTAGAAATGAGGTCTCGCCAAGTTGCCCAGGCAGGTCTCAAACCTGTGGGCTCAGGCAATCCATGCACCTCAGCCTCCCAAAGCGTGGGATTACAGGCTGAGCCACCAAGCCAGCTCAGGAAGAATTTTAATTATCCATCACTGATTAAGTTTAGCTTGACAGGGTAGGAAATTCTTGGCTGGAATTGCCTATCTTTAAGAATGTTAACAATTAGACTTCAGTCTCTTTTGGCTTGCAGATAAGTCTGGAGTGATTCTAATGGGTCTTCCTGGTAGGTGGCCTGACCTTTCTCTCTTGCTGCCTTTAAGATTTTTTTCTTTCATGCTTACTTTGTGAAGGTAGATTATTATATGTCTTGGGGATGGTCTTCTCATGTGATATCTTGTAGGGCTTCTCTAAATGTCTTGTGCTTGAATGGTCACCTCTCTAGTAAGATGTGGGAAGTTTTTTTGGATGACCTTATGGAATGCTTGTTCCATGGTGTTCTCACTTTCCCTTTCTGCTTCAGGGATACCAATCAGGTATAGATTTGGCTTTTTGACATAGTCTCCCTGAAAGAAGTTCGGCACCAGTAATGACTCCACACCTGGCCAGGACCAAGAGATTTATTAAAAGGGGCTGTTACAGAGGGGATCTGTAACAGGAAAAAAGAAAAAGAGAGAGAGAAAGAGAGAGTAAGAGAGAGAGAGTAAGTGGGAGAGAGGCAGGGAGAGAGCTGCAGAGAGGGAGACAGCAACAGAGAGGGAGAGAAAGAGAGACCAAGAGAGAGAGAGAGAGTTGCGGGGAGAAGGCTGTATTGTTTAGCCTGACAGGGGCCAGAAGGGGCTGTGCTATGCTCCTATTGGAGGAGCTGCATGGGAGCAGGGTGGGGCCAACACCATGTTATAGTCCTATTGGACGCATAACAAAGCTGGCTATGGATTGGAGGTTTGCAGGTTTGAAATTTGCATGTGGGAAGGTTTGAAATTTGCGCGCACAGGGAATTGTGCTCACAGAAGCCAGGACCTAGGGCCTTTGTTGTCTGGTGTGTCAGTGCCATTTTGGGAGCCACCCCTCTGGTCACTTCCTGCACCCTTCATTCCCACTTTTTCTGTTTTTTATGGGGAGGAGCATCATTACTCTCTCTGGCTACTTCCTGCTGGTCGGGGGCATTGTGGGGGTAAGGTGGTGGAAGGGTGCAGAA
>NW_007249779.1:134120-158086 GCF_000164805.1 Carlito syrichta
GTGCTGATATACTTTTATAACAATTGATGTGCTAGAGAGTGAAGTCCAGGTTATTTTGTCACTCATCCTATGTTGGATAGTAATCCTTGTGCCTGGAAGGAGATTTTAAAGTTTGTTAGTAATTTGACAATATTGTTAGTGAAATTAATTTACCTGGCCTTTAGGCAATTTAGAAGGGAGTGGGATAGGTGTGGTTTTTGGAGCTTGCTGCTTATCTCACCCTAGAAACTGAATTAAGAACTTGAAGAGTTTAAGTAGCAAAGTTTTCAAAAGCATGTTATAACACAAAATTACAGTACTTATTGTAAAAGTTACTTATTTAGCCAAAATGATAGTCCAAAAATTTAAAAAGAAAAACCTCGCTCTTTTGTAACAAAGGCAGTGGGGGGGAGGGCTAATTAAACCTTTTTGTAGCCTCGAGTGTTTACAGAATTTCTTTTACTTCTTTTCAAACTTTCACCTACCATGTTTGACATACTTATACCATTTTTTCAACATACTCATACCATTTTTTGACATGCTTAAACCTTCTATTTTTGTTCTATACTTTCTTTAACCAGCCATTCTATTATAGAACAAAAATGTACCATACAATATTCTTTCCTATACAATTATTTATCTTTTCTTTATCCTTTCTTACTAAAAACATACCTTACACCAACAACTTTCTGTACATTTTTCCTAACCTTAGAGTTTTAACCAAAGCAATAAGTTTATATGCAGTGGAAGGGCTTAGATAGGATCCAACATGAAACTACTAGGAAAATTTAAAGCTATACAAAAGGCACCCAAAAAGCACAGTGGTGATGGCTCAGGGTAAAGAATAATACAAGTTTCCATTTTTGTCATAATGTCCCCTTTTAATAATGGAGCTGGACACGTTGGCATAATAAGGAGAGAGTGTGAAATATTTTATTTCCCAGAACACATGGAAGTAATGGCGTAGTGAGGGGCCTGGATATAATGCCCTGTACCCCCACAACCAAAAGGGGTGAAGGAAAGAGTGGACCAGGAAATTTAAGTAGAGCTGAGCATATAGCCCCCGTATTAATAACAAATGATATAACCCTGCCAGCTACTGATATTTCCACCATAGGCTTGGTTAGTTTAATAGTTTATTCCGAAGACATTGGGGCTACCAAGTTAGGGCGAGTCAAGCTGACTGGAGCAAGCCCAAGAGATCCCCCTTTGAGATCATGTAATATACATGGTGTCCCTTAAATGCAGCAAGCCTCTGGGCCATGTGCTCTCCTCCAGCTAGGTGAACGAGGCAATCATGAGCCCAATGCCCATGCTGTCTGCATTTGGGACAGGGTTTTGCTGGTGGGCAGGGTTTGACAGTCTTTGGCCGTATGCCCATTTTTATGGCATCGGAAACAAACCTGGGAAGGGGGCTGTGTAACCCTTCTGCTATTGACCATCTGGGGTGGAAGATTATCAGTGGTGGCTTTTTCTGCTAAAGTGGTAGATAAAGGCTGAAGTGCTTTCTGCTTATGTTGGTGGTCCTGTATTCTTTCCTCCTTTTGGTTGTTAAAGTTTTTAGAGGCCGTGTCCAATAGCTCTAATTGAGGGGTTTGTGGGCCCTTTTTTAATTTTTGGAGTTTTTGCCTAATACCCGGTGCTGACTGGGAGATAAAATATATAGCCAAAAGAGTTTGTCCCTTTATAGAGTTAAAATCAATATTAGTAAACTGCTAGGATGACCGGTGCAACCTTGGTTCGGGTTACCAGAGGGCTACACTGGGGAACGATTGAAAGGGGAGGATATAGGGATAGAGCTGCCGGAGTAGAGGAGGGTGGGTGCGGGGGAGCCTGAGGCTGTTGAGGCTGCCTGTAAGGGTGGAGGCTCGTTTGCAGGGTCAAAATCTGAGATGGAGGAGTAGGTAGTGGAACTGGGACTTACAGTGTCTGCAGTGGGGGGAGGGGAGTTTTGGAGAGGAGGCTGAAGTGTGCATAAAACAAGGGGAGGAGAAGTTGTAGAAGAAGTGGAAGATGCTAGCATGAGTGGAGGGTAGAGATTAGAGGGATTGCAATTGAGGCAGAGGCGGGGATGTTCATGGAGGAGGGAAAAGGACTGAACACAGGGAATCTCTACCCACCATTTTGAACACTCACAGAAATTATATAAGTCCTGAATAATATCAGGATTGAGGGACCCCTGAGGGGGCCACTGATTTTGGTTGTCTAAGGGGTATGTTGTCCAATCTTGGGTGCAGAAATGAATTAGGCATTTGGGTTTGATATCGGGGGAAAGAGAAAGTGTGGTGAGATTGTTTAAGAGGCATTTAAGAGGGGAATCGGATGGCAGGGATGACGAGTCTCCCATGGTGAGACAGGTAGACTAAACAGGGTGTCCCCCGAAGAGTCGGCTGTCCAAGAAGTGTGGCTGTGGCAAAGCCTGTCGTCACAGGGGTTTGGCACAACCAGGGTCCTCCTGGAGAACCAAGGGGGTCAAGGCGCCTTGCGCAAGAATTTTTGAACCAGACGGAAAGCACTTGACCGGGCGGCGGGTAGGAGTGTGTTTGAGATTCCTGCCGGTTGAATAGGGCTTACTGTGGGGCAACAAACATGGAGCCTCCAAGGCTCCCTGTTACCCGACAGATATGGGAGTCCTTCAGAATCCACTGTGGGCTAGCAGACTTGGGACCCCCGGGGTCCGCTGCAGCCCAACAGCTGTGGGATTCCTTAAGGGGGGGGGAAAGACAGAATTTTACAGAGGTTGCTGTGGGATAGCAGACGTGGGACCCCTGGGGCCCACTGCAGCCCAGCAGCCATGGGAGTTTTAAAGTTTAAGAGATGAAAGAGAAGAGGAAGGCTTTAGGGTCCACTGTGGCTGTAAAGGCAGAGGCAGGGTGCGTTCCCCCTCACCCTGGGGCTGGAGGGGCTGCCAGACGATCAACGGCCAGTTCCCCCCGGTGATCCCGGGCAAGTTTCAGGCTTCCGTGTGTGGGGAACTCACCTATCCAATGGTCACTGGTAGATGCAGTGCACAAATGGTGGCGAAGGTCTGGGAGGGCTGGAGTGGCCACTGGCGCCGGGTCGGGGATCCTGCCTATGGGAATACACCTGCACAAAGGCGAGGGCGCACCCGATCTGAGTCACAGCACCAATGAAAGAAGTTCAGCGCCAGTAATGACTCCACACCCGGCCAGGACCAAGAGATTTATTAAAGCGGCTATTACAGAGGGGAACTGTAATGGGAAAAAAGAAAGAGAGAGAGAGAAAGAGAGAGTAAGAGAAAGAGAGGAAGTAGGAGAGAGGCGAGGAGAGAGCTGCAGAGAGGGAGAGAGCAACAGAGAGGGAGAGAAAGAAAGACCGAGAGAGAGAGAGTTGCGGGGAGAAGGCTGTATTTATTAGCCTGACAGGGGCTGGAAGGGGCTGTGCTATGTTCCTATTGGAGGAGCTGCATGGGAGCAGGGTGGGGCCAACGCCGTGTTATAGTCCTATTGGTTGCATAACAAAGCTGGATACGGATTGGAGGCTTGCAGGTTTGAAATTCACGCAGAAAGGTTTGAAATTCACGCATGGGAAATTGTGCTCACAGAAGCCGGGACCTAGGGCCTTTGTTGTCTGGTGTGTCACTGCCATTTTGGGAGCCACCCCTCTGGTCGCTTCCTGCACCCTTCACTCACATCTCTAAGAGGCTTTGTCCTTCTTTTTGAGCTTTTTTTTTTTCTTTTTCTATGTTTTTGACAGACTGGGTTTTGGTCTTCAAGTTTTGAGGTTCTTTTCTCTGCCTAGTTAATCCTGCTCCCTATGTGACTGGGTTTTTAATTTTCAGGGTGAAGTTCTTGATTTTCATTATTTCAGAATGAACCTTTCTGAAATTGGCCAACTCCACTTTTACTTCCCATACAATTTTGATGAGTTTTGCTTCTAGTTTCTCTTGGTTCTCTCTGTTCATTTTAGCCATCCAATCTCTGATTTCTATGAATGTCATCTGTAGCAGGCCATTCTTGGGGATTTCCATTGTGCTCTGATACCTGCTTTTTTGAGTGCTGTCTCTGATTCTGAGGATTACCTGTACTTTTTCATTGATTTTTCTCTCATTTGTGACATGCCTCTCTTCCCTCTCCATAATTCCTCTTTGGTTTTATTGTCCTGATGCTAGTCAATGACCCTGTGTTCTAGGGCTCTTTCTGTCATTCAATGTGGATCACACAGTGAGTAAAAGGAGACATTCATTTCTGTTCCATGCTCCACCATGCGACAGACCTCTGTGCTGTAGATTTTCTCTCCTGCTGTTAAACTGGTCAGGTTAGCTTTCAGCCTCTGTTGCAATCACTCTGCAGAGAGTGGGTGGGATAATGGGCTCCCATCCACTGTCTGTGGTTTGCAGCTCAGAAACCATCCCACCAGGAAAATCTTCAGGTATCTTTTATGCTGCTCCCTCCTTGTTCAAGTATATGCTCAACTCTTGAAAAAAGAGAGTTATATGCCATGGTGGAAGATCTGTCCTATGGGCATGTTTGGCTGGGAAGTGATTCTTCCTGATCTAGTGGGTGGGTGGGTTATCAGCTGCTGACTGCAGGCACCAGCTAAGTTCAATCTGCAGGCAAGCTTTCCTGGCCTGAGATCTGGCCACCAGGCTCCACTGGCAAAAGGCATGTTCTCAGTGGCTGTCCAAGTGTGGGTTTTGTTTCCCATTCTGCTTAGGCTCTGGCCACCTGCCACTGTGCCCTGACCAGTGTTCCTCCCACATGGGACCAACAATTCACCTGTGACTAGGAGTGAGGGACCAACCCAAAGTGTCTTAGGATCACTCACCCCCTCTCATTCACTGGGCAGGGCTTCAGTTCTTGTGGGAGCCAGCCTGGCATATGGCAGGGGGATGGGGTGTCCAGGTTCCAGTGACTGCCATTGCTTCCTGGTCTTCATGTGTTCAGAGAGACCTTTTCTGGGTGCAAGGTACTTACTTCACCCATCGAAAACTGTTCAGGATGTTAGTGTCTAGGTCTCTACTTTCTGCCTTTCTTGGCAAGAGAGGTGCCAGTCTGCTGCTCCACAGTGACCATCTTGGATTCCTCCTCAAATTTCAACATAAGGTTTTGAGAAGGGGACAAATTTCTAAACTATAGCAGAGTTACCAAGGAATGGACTTGGGTGGAAGCAGGAATAAAGATTCCTCATCCTGGGAACATCTGTACGAGGTGGCCAGAAGTCAAAGAATTGAGAAAGTCTAAGACACCAGGGAAATTGAAGGAAGCTTTACATACATTCATACAAATGACAAGATAGAACTTTTCTATTAAAGATATTCTCCACATAGAAGCCCTCAAGTAATGTTGTAGTTATAAAAACTACTTTGCTGTTTAAATCAGTCTTTGCCAACATTCTGACCTGATCTCCTTACTCCTTGCCTGTAGAAAGCCCTTTTTCTCCTCAGGACTCATAAATGCTGTGCTTTCATTGAAATAGTATTTGTAAAGTAATCAACAAAGGGCAAAAATTAAATATTGCATAACTAGATTCATGAAAGAAGAATAGCTAGAACTAGAAAAAAAATTCAATATAGGCAAAACATCTGTTCACAAATTTGCTACTGTGAATGGAGACAAAGTGAAATTTAATACAAAAATTTGCAGTAGTGACAAAAGTTTATTGTAATTAGTATTAGTAGTCAAAAGAATTTAAAAATTCTTCTCAACCTGTGAATCTCAGAGGGAGCTTAGAGAAATATTACACAACAGTAAAAGCTAATCTTTGGTGTCAAAAGGACAGCCCCAGAAAAATAAGCCCTACTCCTTCAGGGAGTGGACACACTGTTTCCCTCCACATCAAACCCTCCTTCAGCTCCCACTGACTGTCCTTGGGGAACAATAGTGAAGACTAATTGCTCTTCTCTGTTTGTGCCAGCAGCACTAAGTAAACAATAGATAGACACAGAGTTAGTCACCTGATCCAGAAAGGGATGGAGCCTAGACCCCAGCCCCTTGACTTAGTCTCTAAGGCTACTTAATAAAATCTTCAGTCATCAACAGAGGCCATTGTGAGCACTTATAATTCTTCAAGGGCATAGGTCCCCTCTTAATTATTAGATATGTTCAATTATGTAAGTAACTATAAAATTTAAAAAAAACTTTTGCACTGGATCATGCATTATTTTTCTATATCACCCAGTGTGAGATTAATGGTACATTTCCAAGTTGTCACATTTGTGGAGAATGGAGAAGAACCACATTATTTAGATATCTTTGCTAATGTATATAATAATTCCTTTGGATAAATTAAAAGTAATAGGACTGGATCACATCACATGTTATGCAATTATCTGGTTCTTTTTTGCTTTGGGACATATTTATTCTTATGTTGGGAATTTCATATTCATGTGAATAATTATCAGAATATTTTATTTATTATGCATATTTAATATAAAATAATTATACAGTTAATGACAAAAGATGCCAAATTCCGTTTAAAAAAAAATTTTTTTTTGAGTCCGAGTCTCACTGTCACCCAGGCTGGAGTGCAGAGGCATACTCATGGCCACTGCAACCTCAAACTGCTGGATTCCATATCAGCCTTCCAAGTAGCTGGAACCACAGGCGAGTGCCACCATGCCCAGATAATTTTTTTAATTTATTGTAGCGATGAGGTCTCGCCAAATTGCCCAGTCTGGTCTTGATCCCCTGGGTTCAGGCAATCCTCTTCCAAAAATGCTGGGATTGCAAGTGTAAGCCACCATACCTGACTCCATAAAATTTTTTAAGATAGTTTATTTTGAGCCAAACTTGAGGACCAGAAACACCCATCATCAGGAGTCTTAAGATCATGTGCCCACCAAGGTTGAATGGTGGCTTGGTTATATACATTTTGGGAAGGCAGAAGCTAGAAAAACCATAAATCAATACCCGTGAAATTTTCATTGGTTCGGCCCAGGAAGGAGGGAAATTTCCAAGCAGAAATTTGCAGATCATAGATGTATTCAAATATTTCTTGACTGTTAATTAAGAGTGCCTATCTAAGGAATTTTGGAAATTAGTAGAGGAGATGCTTTGCTGAAATAAGAGGATATACTCCACATTTGTTGATATGTAGATGGAGTCCTATATATGGCAGATTTCAGAGAGAATAAATAACTCTCTGACAAGGTTCCCAGAGTCTGGGAGTCCCCAAGAGATGGCTTTGCAAGGCCATAAACTGCTTTGATATTTTTCTTTATGTGTTATGTGATGTTATACAGTTGGCAAACAAACGTTTTAGTATATAGGGTAATAAAACCTTATCTGGTGAGTCCTTATCAGGCATAACTCTTCAAGTCTCTTAGTTGGGAATTTGGATAAGGGGGAAAAAAGGTCAGGTTTAGTCCTCACAATAACGAAGATAAAAAATCAAAATAAAATTCCATCCATGCCTTCTGGCTGTCATTCCAAGAGATGATCACTGGCAAACAGTTTATCATGCAAACTTCCTGAAGAGTTCTAAGCAAGTGGATCTAGACATACACACTTGAACTATACAGAAGAGTCTGATCCTAAGTCCTCTCCCATATCCTTTAGTGAGATTTGTACTTTGTACTAATATTTCCATGGAATAAACTCAGCCATTGCAATACCTGCATGACTTTCTATTGACTTATATAGCCATCATATCAAGAATACTCCTGAGAATCCTAAGGTCCTCCTACAAGATTCCTCTGCTCCATGTGGCTCCACTAGGGACATGCTATGGTATTCAGGTGGTGCCAGGCTGGTTTCATGAGACCTGGATTTCTGTGCTCGTGCCAGGTGCCTGCACCTGGCCACTCCTGCCTGTAGGTTTCAGAGTAAATGGAGGCTCAGAGACCATGAAAAATAACTTCAGGAGACAAAGGAAATATACTGGTATCCACAGTCCTGCTCAGAAATGAACACGGTGACTCTTCTCCCATCTTCCATTGGGCACAGCTATAACCAAGCCGGCCCAGTTTCCAGTGGAAATATGACCTCCCCCATCTGCAGGAGGACTGGATGCTGAGGCAAGGCCTCAATTCCTCCTGGGTCACAGTGAGTTGGTCAATGCCTCTGTTTGCCCAGCCAGGGCTCCAACTTGCCATCCTTGACTGAGGTGAAAGTCTGACTAACCTTGGCCTAATCGTTGTGGCCAGTCATTTGTATCCTCAGACACAGTGCCAGGCAGAGTCACCTGAACACCCACTGTGGTTCTTGAAATCACCAAGTGTCTAGACTGGGACTGCTGGCTCTCGGAGTGGGTCCATGTCTGAACCTCACTATCCCCTCCTGCCCTTTCCAGGCTTGTTCTGTACCAACTGGGTTGTGGGACTGGGTTTGCATCCAGAGAGGACGTATCCAGAGAGGACTTTAGGTGTCACTCCACAATCCTCAGCAATTGTGTCTTTGTTTCTTCCTCCAGGCGGCTGAGACCAAGGTTCCCTAGTGTCCCTCCCTCATACACCCTTATGTAAGCTGCAAATCATCAAAGATGCTATAAGGAGCACTTTGTATTCACTTTTCTCTTTTTTCCAGTCAATTTTAAGAGCTACTTAAATATCATTTACACTAGTCCTCTATCTATAGGCTGCAAATATCATCTCTCAATTTTTTACTTGTATTTTGACTTCTTTTATGGTGTTTTGCCATGAAAAAAGTTTTTGTTTAATATTTAAGTATTAATTTGTCAATTCGTTGTTTTTAGTGCATCAGAATTTTTTTTTTTTAATTTCAAAGATGTAGGGTACAAGTCAGGATCGGGTACATAAGTGGTCTAGGTACAGGCGAAGTTTGGGCCTCCCACCGGCCCTCAACCTGTCTGGATTAGGATCAGGCACTCTTACTGATTTTATGTCCACCCTGCTCTCCTGGCAGTACTGCACCACCACCAATCCCTTTCTTGTAGTATTATGTTCAGGGTCCACTTAAGAGTGAGAGCATGTGGTGCTCATTTCTTTGTTTCTGTGACAGATTCCAAATCCACCCAAGTTGCTGCAAAGTCCATAGGTTTGTCCTTCTTTATGACTGTGTATATTCCATCTTTTATATGTGCCACATTTTTTTAATCCAGTCTCTTTTCAATGGGTAGCATGGTTGGTTCCATGCTTTTGCTATTGTGACTAGTGCTGCAAAAAACATGCGTGCACAGGTATCTTTTTTGTAGAATGATTTGAGTTCCTTCTGGTATATTCCTAGAAGGGGGATTGCTGGAATGAATGGAAGGTGAATTTCTAGTTCTTTTAGGAATTGCCACACTGTTTTCCATAGAGGTTGAACTAGTTTGCACTCTCACCAACATGTAGAAGCATTCCCTTTTCTCCACATCCTGTCTTTCAACTGTTGTTTTTTGTTAATGATGGCCATTCTTACTGGAGTTAGGTGGTATTTCAATGTGGTTTTTATTCACATTTCTCTGATGATTAGTGAGACTGAGCATTTTTTAAGTGTCTGTTGGCTACTCATATGTCTTCTTTTGAGAAGTGTCTATTCATGCCTTTTACCCCCTTGTTAATGGGACTGTTTTTTTTCCTTTCAGCACATTTGAGTTCCTTGTAGATCCTGGATGTTAGGCCTTTGTCAGATATATAGTTGGCAAATATTTTTTCCCATTCTGTGGGCTGTCTCCCCGCTCTCTTGATGGTTTCTTTTGCTTTGCAGAAGGTTTTCAGTTTGAATGGGCTCCCACTTGTCTATCTTATCTCTTACGGCATGGGTATTCGGGGTTTTTTCATATGTACTAATTTGCTTTGGAGACTCTCATATCCCTGTCACTTCATGTTAGCTTTATGCCTAGCAATAGAAAGGCTTTATTTGTACCTTCTGAACCTTAGTAAATATGCTTTAGACTTCTTATTTGGGAGTATTTGGCAAAGGAATCATTCCAATGATTTTGCTTTGTAGTCAGTGTGATGTTTAAAAGGTTTATGTGCTGCAGATCCAGGAAACCCTGATAGCAAGGCTTTTGGAGACTGTACTTAATTTGCATTCAACTCATTTCATTTCATTTCTTTTCTTTGTGAAACAGGGTCTAAAATGGATCTGTGATAGCGAAGCCTGTGGGTGGGCCATCGGAGGCAATTGCAGCATTTGTAGAGGACTGTGCCTAGAGAAAATGTTTCCTAAGGAACTAGGACTGTGGTCCATGTACAATGCTCCAACCACATGCTAAATAACGTGAATCTGGACTGCAGGGACCACACGGAAGGCTAAACTCCCACTGCCAGGCCAGAGTCTGCCTGAAGACCTGGAACAGAATCTGACGGCAGGGGTGGCAGCTCCCTCAGCAGGGGTGAGGTTAAGGATAGGCTGTTCCCCCACACCATCATGAGAGTAGGAAGAAGACTCTCTAGGAATCTCTCAAACCCATTCTTCACTATGCTCATCCCTTGCTCCCACACCTGCAGTGGGTCCCTGCTGCCTGCAGAGACATGCTATTCAGGATCTCACTGGGAGCTGACTTGGAACCCCTGGGGTCCTCCTGCACCGCCATTTAAACTACAGACATAGAAACTTCCTGCCTTCATCCTCTGCTCTCCATGATTCCACCTGCCCAGAGTCTCTCTTCAGGGTCCTGGGAGATCGGTTTACTCCCTCCCTTCCTTTGGATTCTTTTTTTTTTTTTTTTTGAGTTTGGAGTCTCACTCTGTCGCCCAGACTGGAATGCAGTGGCCGTTCCCGGACACCGCAACCTCGACCTGCTGGGCTCCGGCGATCCTTCCGCCTCAGCCTTCCAAGTAGCTGGAATTACAGGCGCGCACTACCACACCCAACTGATTTTTTTATTTTATTGTAGAGATGAGGTCTCGCCGCCCAGGCGGGTCTCGAACCCTCAGGCTCAGGCAATCCACTCACCTCAGCCTCCCAAAGGCGCGGGATTACAGGCCTAGCCACTGAGCCCGGCTCCTTTGAATTCTTTTAGAATGATTTTGTTTAAACAAGATCTCGTTTGGTTAACTAAATCCTGTTTCCATCTTCTCATACCAATTTTCTCTCTGAGGTCACAGGCTGGGTGGTATTCCTTGGGTTCCCTCCTGCTGATGTCCCTGTAAAGTCTCAGCCTATGGAGCCAAACATTTGGGTTGGCAGCTGCAAGATTCTGGGCACATGATTCTGGGCACATGATTGGTGCCCAGTTGCAGGGCTGGGCTTGAAGATGTCTGGATAGGGAGAAGCATCAAGAAGTAAATATGAGCCAGGCTCAGTGGCTCAGCCTGTAATCCCACGTCTTTGGGAGGCTGAGGTGAGTGGAAGGCCTGAGCCTGTGGGTTCGAGATCCACCTGGGCAACTTGGCAAGACCTCATCTCTACAATAAGTCAAAAATTAGCCGGGCGTGGTAGCGCGCACCTGTAGTTCCGGCTACTCGGAAGGCTGAGGCGGAAGGATCGCTGGAGCCCAGCAGGTGGAGGCTGCGGTGGTTGGGAGCGGCCACTGCACTCCAGTCTGGGCGACAGAGTGAGACTCCAACTCAAAAAAAAAAGAAGTAAATATGGCCAAAGGGGGTGAGGAGCCATCAGGGAGACGAGCAGGACAAACACTGAGTTCCCCAGGAGAGGTGAGATTAGAAATTGAGGAATTCAGACCCCATGACACTGGTGAGTGAGGAGGAAGAATGCGAAATTCAGCAAGAATGAGGCGAAGAAGGAAGAAGGCATTGACCCTAACCCTGGAAAAACCATTTCTCCTGCTCCACTTCTGAAGTCCCACTTCTCCTTCCACCTCGATACACACATTGTCACCTCTGAGACCCCTCCCTTGCCCCCACGTAACACATCTCTCTTGACCTTACCGTGGTTTCTTTACTGTTAAGCAGTGGCTTGTGGTATGTTTCATTCAATAAATGCCCAACTTTACTAGAAAAAGTACAGTGTCTTTAACTTTGTGTCCTCTCATGCATGCAGAAAGTCATTCTGTGGACCCTGCAGTATTATCTAAGTGCAAGGGCTAGCCCAGGAGCCTGGAAACTTCTGGGCAGGCAAGGAGGGTGGCCACGGCCCAATCAAGTTATCAAAGAGTTTTGAGGGTTCTTCATATGTACTGGATATGAGTCTTTGGTCAGATATGTGATTGGCAAATATCTTCTCCCAGTCTGTATTTTTTCATCTCATACTCTTAAAGTGGTCTTTCACAGTGAGGAAGGCATAGTTAACATAGTTTGGAAGTAGTTAGGCAGGTTTGCTTAGACAGGGTGAGTGTTCAGACATCTTTGTTCTCCATACACAACCTACACCCAACCAACCAGGCATATCTAACCTGACCACCTTGGGGGTTGGAATGTGGAACTACCAGTGCAATAAATCACAGAACAATAGGAAATTACCCAGAACATAGACTTGATATTCTAAGAAAAGCCCAAATCTAGTTAGACAGTAACCTTCACTATTTAGAAAGCCCTTGTGACCTTAAAAGGTTGAGAGATGGTAATCAAAACTTGTGACAGAATCCTGCAGCCCGCCACTCTTAGCTCTTGGTTTGCTTAATCATCGTTGCAAAAAAGTATATAAAGCTTCTTGTCAAAGGCAGGCACCTGCCTTTTCCTTGAACATACCCTTTTCTTTCTAATAAATTCTTTCTTAAACTATCCTTTGGATTTGTTCTGAAATTCTTTGCTGTGGTGAAGTCAAAGAACCCACAGAGCAACTTGCCGTACCCCACTGAGCATCACCAGAACGTAAGTTCTCATTCAGAGACTTCTAATTTGTCTGTGTCTCTTTAAGGATCATGCTTTGGGGTCTAAGTCTTCAAATCTTTTTACCTAGCCCTGAATGCCAAACTTTTCTCCTAGAAACCTTTTCCCTAAAGTCTTACAGTTTCATATTTTACATAGAAGTGTGTGATCCATCTCAAGTGAATGTTTGTATGAGGTGTGAGTGTTCTGCTAGCTTGCTTGCTATGCCTATGATGTCCAGTCATCCTACTCCTATCTGATGAAAAGGCCACCTTTCCTTCCATGAATCGTTGTGCACGCTAGTTGAAAATCAGTTGGGCACATGTATTTCATTCAGTTTCTACTCAGTTCCATTGATCAGCATGTCTGTCTTCCTCCCCATACCACATGGTCTTTATTAGCTAAATAATAAATGTTGAAATAGGGGCAACTTTGCCCTTATTTTTCAAAACTGCTTTAACTATCCTGGTCCCTTTACCTGTTCATATACGCTTTTATAAAGGTAAGTATGCCTACTTTCAGGCTGGGCTATCTTGTGGTAGGAGGAATGTGAGACCATGGGTTAATTTTCATGTCCCTAGCTTGAAATCAGCTCTCTTCCAGTGGATGGAGAATAAACTGAGTGCAAGAATGCTACTTGAAGATATATTGAGGTCTTTTTTTTTTTTTTTTTTTTTGCCTATCCTCGTAATATGTCCTCCTTCTACTGCCAAATGTGTTGAGGTCTCACCTCCACCACTCCACCTACCTCCTGGTCTCCTGTCCCCACTGCTAAGATGCAAGCAGGGCCAGGAATCTTGGGTTTCCTGCTGCTCCAGGGCTAGCCACAAGGGGGAGAGATGGAGAAGTTGGGGGTCAACTAAGTCAGGGAGCAGGGCTGGTCACCCTAGGCTCCATCAGTAGTGGACAGGGTCTTGGGGAGCACGTGGAAGGAAACTGTTCTCACTTATTTTTGTCTTGGAGACTGAATGGTAAAAATGTGATCATAGGGTGCTTAGCCCCAGGCACCCCTCAAACCCATGCACAGTTCAGTAGAATGAGGGAGAGGTGGAAGGACGGAGGAGGCCTTGTCCTGGCACTTGTTCTTTTGTGGATCTTCCCACTTGTTAAGTCCCTGAGTGCTTGGGTTTGTTTTTTGTTATTATTGTTGTTTTGGTGTTTTGTTTTGTTTTTGGTTGATTGGTTGGTTGGTTGTTGTTGTTATTGAGTCATGGTCTCACTGTATCACCCAGGCTAGAGTGCGATCATAGCTCACCACAGCCTTGACCTCCTGGGCTCAGGCAGTCCTTCTACCTCAGTCTCCCAAGTAGCTGGGACTACAGGTGCATGCCACCATGTACAGCTAATTTTTTTATTTTTTTGTAGAGACGAGGTCTCACTCTGTTGCTCAGGCTGATCTTGAACTCGCAATCCTCCTGCCTTGGTCTCCTAAAGTGCTAGGATTATAGGTATGGCTCACTGTGCCCCGCCTTTATTTGTTTTTTAAAGGCAGTATTCATAGAAACAAATCAAGTTGCTTAAGATGGCTGCAGGTGTGTCACTTGGCTGTGAACCCCCTGCCTGCGCTTGCAAGTTTTGAGAAGCCCAAGCCAGTTCTCCATAAGAATTGAATCTGAGATTTTCTCTAAGCCCCAAATCCTGGAATACTCTAAACTTCCCCCAAATACTTCAGAGAGGACAAAATTCTCTCCCTCTGTGAGGAAATGCATGTATTCAGGAAGAATCAGTGCTGCTGATAATGAGAAACAAAGGCCAGCCTCTTCAGAGAATGTATAATGTGAGGTGCAATTAATCTTATCCAATTGTGGAGAAATAGTTCTTTGAAGAAATCTTGCTGGGAGAAGGGGATGGGGGACCTGAGGGAACTGCCACCTAGAAACAGAACCTATGGACCTGTCACTTTCATTCCGTGTCAGGGCCAGACTGGGAACAAAGTTCCCTGGGAGCCTGGGAGAGGGTGACTCACACACCGTTGCTCACCCATGGAACGGTACAATTGGCGTGGTTTTGTGGACTCTGCTGTGACCTTCCTACTGTTTGGTGCACTCAGACACTTGGGCTATGAGAAGGCCGTGGGATGCAGCCATCAGCCCTTTGCTGTTCTTGAAGAGGTAAAGCCTTGTAATTACACTATGGGAGACTTGACACTTTCCCTGAGCCCCAAGCTCCCCCTTGGATGGACTTCGTTTTCTTTTGTTGACTCCACACGAGCCCCCCCATCTCCTGGAGGCTCGGAACAACAGCTCACTCATCTTCTGGTGTTGATATGCCCTTTACTCAAGAGGTGACTCCTATGTCCAGTGGACCTGGGTTTTGCCCCAAGGCTTTGTGCCATCAGTAGGTTTGTCCCTTCTGTCCCTTCAGTGGATGAAAGCACTGACAATAAGGTCCTCTTGGTGGACCTGATGGCAGGAACTAGGGTTCAGGGACTGCTTGTCTCTCTAGGTGAGTTGTCTCAAGTCCTGTACACCTATTTCATGCTCTGCTGATAAGACTCTCCTCAGTGCCTCTCCCTCGAATCGATGACAGATTCTGGTCCTGTTTGCTATCCTCCCCAGCCTGAGGGACCTCTAAGAGTCTGTGACCAAACTCAGAGGGGACATTCTCATGGCCATTTGTCCCTCTTCAGTAATCCAGGAGGCAGGTCAGTTTTGGTAAGTTTGAGATCCTGAGAAAGTGTGATTAATAATTTTCCATGGATTTTTATTGAGATCTGTCTCGTTTCCATACTATATATTTTTCAAATTGATTTTTTTTTTAGTTGGAGTCTCACTCTGTCGCCCAGGCTGGAGTACAGTGGCACACTCATGGCCACCGCAGCCTCGA
The DNA here is from genome assembly GCF_000164805.1 of Carlito syrichta. Lineage (NCBI taxonomy): Eukaryota > Metazoa > Chordata > Mammalia > Primates > Tarsiidae > Carlito > Carlito syrichta. Next base: position 149,542 of record NW_007249779.1, read on the forward strand.
CCTTCTGGGCTCCGGTGATCCTTACGCCTCAGCCTTCCAAGTAGCCGGAACTACAGGCGCGCGCTACCATGCCCGGCTAATTTTTGATTTGTTGTAGAGACGAGGTCTCACCAAGTTGCCCGGGCTGGTCTTGAACTCGCGGGCTTAGGCAATCCACTTGCCTCGGCCTCCCAAAGTGCTGGGATTACAGGCTGAGCCGCTGAGCCCGGCCTCAATTTGATTTTTAAAAACTTTTCTTCTAATTTTTCTCCACCAACCTCAAATAAAGGATTCTTTTCTACATGCACCTCTAAACTGAGGGACACAGAATCTCAGCCCTCCTGATGCACATGGGCTGCGTTCTACAGGGCCTGACCCCTGGGAACAGAAACTGCAGGCCTAATCAGTCTGTCAGAGGTCAGCAGGTCTCCCCAGTGCAGCTTAACAGAGGCTGCAGCTTGGTCCTGGAACTTGTGTGATGGACAGGCTTCTGGGGAACTGGCGCTGAGGGCCCGCCTGCTCTTCTACATCCCCGACTCTCTAAAGGAGCCAATCCTCAGGCCTGCAACGCAGTGTTTGGAATTTTACCTTGGAAGCGTCTACCATGCTCAGTTAAAGGATAACCACTCCATCTCTGCCCTGCCCAACCACTCTAGGCTGATGATGAATCTCCCAGGAGTTCCAATCCCTGAGGTCTCTCCATCTCAGTAATAGGTTTAGGAAAATGGGAACTCGGAAAGGGAGATGAGAGTCTACATCGCTAGAGGGCAGTCATTGGGTTCTAGTACCTGATTTGAGTCTGTGTTTTTGTCCAAACATTGGCAAATGTGTATACCAAAGAGTGCAGTGAGATGGCAGAAAGGTGAGCCCCACTCCATACAAATTTTCAAAAATGAAACCAAAGCCGCGGGGATCGCTAAAAAATGCAGGTGAAACCGACTAAAATTCTCCATCATCAGCCTCAGGTGACCAAGCAGAGAACAGGCTCCCTAGGCTAGAGTTCCAAGCCTGCATCACAGAGCTATGGGAATGGTCACAAAAAGATCTTGAGATAATCACATATTTGGTTTAAAATGCATGTGTGCAAGAATGTTCACAGTACACAACAGTGAGTTAGAAAAAATCTGACTATTTAACAGTGGAGTTATGGTTAAGTAAATGGAGCCTTATCCTTGAGGTAGATTATCCTGCAGCCAATAAAAACTATTATTTTGAAAAATATTTAGTGTGTTTTGAAATGTCGGATAATAAGCTGGATACACAACAATATGTACACTATCATGCCAAAGTAAAAAATAAAATAATGAATAAAATTCTAGAAAAAATACTACAATATTCAAAAGTTTTTATAATATATAAAAATATGCTATATCATATAAGTGGGTTGGATGATATGCCATTTTTACTTCTTTACGCTTTAGTAAACTTTCCAAATATTAAAAAAAAAAAATCTCCTGAGCTCAGGGGAGGGAACAAAGGAGGCAATGAACCCAAGATCCTTCCCCCACCATCCAGCCCAGCAGATCCCCGACCTTCAGGGCCACTTAGATACTCTACATAATTAGTCACTGGGGAATGAAAATCAAAACCTCAGTAAGATTGCGCCTTACACCTATCAGGATGGCTATAATTTTTTTAATGGAATATAACAAGTGTTGGCAAGGATGTAGAGAAACTGGAACTTTTGTCTATTGCTAGTAGGAATGTAAAATGGTGCAGCCACTGTGGAAAGCAGTATGACAGTTCCTCAAAAAGTTAAACATATAATCACCATATGATCTTGCATTTCTTTGCCTAGGTATTATCCTGAAAGAATTGAAAACAGGGACTTGCATGCCAATGTTAATAGCATTATTCATAGTAGTCAAAAGGTGGAAACAACCTAAGTGTCCAGCAACAGATGGGTAAATAAAATGTGGTGTATACATACAGTGGAATATTACTCAGTCATAAAAGGAAACAAAGTACTGATGCATGCTACAGCATGAATGAACGTTGTAAACCAGTGTGCTAAGTGAAACAAGCCAGTCACAAAAGACCATATGTTGCATGATTCTACTTATGCAAAATGCCTAGTGTCTTAGTCCAGATGGGTAATTTATAAAGAAAATAAGTTTATTTAGCTCACAGTTGTGCAGACTTTACAGGAAGCTGGTGTTTGCCCAGCATCTGGTGAAGAACTCAGGTTGCTTCCACTCATGGTGGAAGAGGAAGGGGAGCCAGTGTATAGAGATCACACATCAAGAAAATAGCCGACAGAAAGAGAGAGAGAGAGAGAGAGAGAGAGAGAGAGAGGAAGGTACCGGCTCTTTATAACAGCCAGCTCTCTTGGGAACCAATAAAGTGAGATCTTACTCACTGCCCCCCACCACCTTCCACCCTCCAGCCCCCCAATTTTCCCTTCCCCCACATTAATGTATGAAGGTTCACCTCCATGATCCAAATATCTCCCATTAGGCCCCACTTTCAACATTCGGTATCAAATTTCAACATGAGATTTGAAGGGGACAAATATTCAAACTATAGCAACTAGGATAGGCAAATTATTTACTGCTGAAGGCTTCCAAACATTTAAAAAATTAATGCCTGTCCATTTCCTGCCCCGTGGCTCTCTCCACAATATGGCATTTCCTCCTTCAAAGGTCATCAGGAGAAGGTCTCTGTGGTTTCAAATCTGTGATTGTCCCCATCTCTGATGTCTAGACCTAGATTTGAGTTAGGGCTCATGTACTCAGTTCAGGCATATCTGTTAATCACCTATTTGAGTAACCCAAAGTCAACTGATTAGTAGCATAAACTGCATCTGCAGAAATAACTTTTGCCATGTGATGTACCGTGATATCACATCACAACCCAGATTCCACACTAAGGAAAAGGGCGAAGACCCTTGGCTCTCATCCTAGAATCCTGCCTGCTTGGAAACTTGGCTTCTGTTTGTCCTCTTCTAAAGCCATCTGAAATCATTCCTTTTTGTGTTTGTATTTTGTGCCTACATTTTTTTGAATTCTCATTACATCTATACACAAGAAACGTGTCACATAAAGGAAATGTATTTAAAATACCAGTTTCCTAGTCAATGCATGATATCTTTCCAAGATAAAATTGCCAAAGGTATTTGGAAGTCCAAATCAGGACACAATATAAATTAACGCCAGTGAACTTTAAATTATGTTTTATTTCATAATATGGCAAATTTTCCCACTTAGGCATGGTCAATTTTGTACAATTTGGTATCACATTTTATAAATTCATTAGCCTTTTTAACAACTACTGATCTGAGTACACAAAAAGAATTATTAAAAAATCTAGACAGGGCCAGATACAGTGGCTCATGTCTGTAATCCTAGCATTTTGGGAAGCCAAAGAGGGAGGATTGCTTGAATTCGTCAACCTGGGAAACATAGCGAGACCTCTTCTCTACAAAAAATTTAAAAACTAATCAATTAGGTGGCCCACACCTGTAGTCCTGCTACTTGGGAGGCTGAGGTGGAAGGATTATCTTAGACCAGAAGGTCAAGGCTGCAATGAACTGTGACCTTGCCACTGCATTCCAGATTGGGCAACAGAGTGAGACTCCAACTAAAAAAAAAAATTCATGTACTTGTTAATTTTATTTAATTTTGGAGAAGAATATAAAAGTGAATCCATATATCAATTTTGATATGTGTATATTAGTTTCCTGTGATTGCTGTAACAAATTACCACAAACTTGGTAACAACAAATATGTATTCTCTCACAGTTCTGTAGACCATGAGTCCTAAACCAATTTCACTGGGCTGAGATCAAGGGCCACTTTCTCTCCAGATGCTCTAGGGGAGAATTCATTCCATGTTTCTTCCAGTTTCTGGTGGTTGCTGTCTTTCTATGGCTTGTGGCCACTACATCTGTGGTCACGTGGTCACCTCCTCTTCTGTCTGTAGTTAAAATCTTCCTCAGTCCCCCTCTTGTAAAGGTACATGGGATTGCATTTAGTCCCACTAGACAATCCATCATAATCACTCCATTGCAAGACCCTTCATTTAATAATATCTGCAAAGACCTTTTTTTCCATATAAGGGAACACTCCTAGGTTCCAGGGATGAGGACCTAGATAATATAAGGGCCATGACTCAGCTGAATGCAATGTGTCTTCTCTGATCTCACTCGATTGCACTGGCAAGGGCTGCTGACCTGTCATCCATTTATATTAGAGTCTGCAGTGTTTGGCAATGTAGTGTCTCTGCAGAGAAAAAAAATCCTAGTCAAATTAATTTTTTTCTTTGCCTCTGAGAAAATAATCTCCATTCCCCCATCCTCCCAGATTACCTGCTTTTGGAAGGCAAGTAACTTGGTGATATCAGTGAATTCCACAAGCGCAAACCCATTGCCACACTGCCTTGAATATTAAGTGACTTCCTCAATCAGAGCAATTCTGGGTAGGACACCACAATGGTTGGAAAGTAACCTGTGCTTCACAGATGGTACTTTTGTGGAAGCATTATGGGCAGGGAATAGGTGTCTCTTCCAGTGAGACCACCTTGCTGACCCTCCATCCTCATAGTGATCTAATGCAATAATCTGCCACGGAGACCTAGCTGGGCCTCTGGGGAATGGTGGCAAATTCAGGCATTTTGTTGACTTGTAGACAGCCATCTTCTCCCTATGTCTTCACATGATCATCCCTCTGTGTGTGTCTGTATCCTAATCTCCTCTAAGGACACGAGTCATATTGCATCAGGGCCACCCATCTGACTTCATTTCATCTTAGTTACCTCTTTAAAGACCCTATCTCCAAACTCAGTCACACTCTAAGATTCTGGAGATTAGGGCTTCACCACATGAATTTGGCAGGGGACACAGTTCAGCCCATAGCATGAGGCAAAACAGCTCCTGTGTATTTGGTGCACTAGCTCATGAGGACCCAGGGATGGAAGAGCTCCTTCTTATGTGTTTGAGAAAGACAAAAAATGCAATTGAGAAAGTTGAGTTCATGTACAGTCTTATTGCCAGGTGCTGCTCTACATTCTGAGACTGTGCAGCTTGGTATCTGTGGCCCTAAACTCCTATCCTCATTCACATCCTCCGCATGACATCCCTCACAGCCTGCAGTCCACTGTAGGCTCACCCTTTCTCCTGTCCATCAGCCTCTACATCCTCCTCCCCATGGCAGACTCCACAGCCTACCACTCAACCCTTCTGTCAGCACCCTCTCCCACTCCCCTTCTGTCAGCTCTTCCTGGGAGAGCCCCACTCTCAGTCTCTTCTAAGTTGCTTCCTAGTAAATGACTGAGACCTGTGGCATAAGCTCCCATGAGTTGTAGATTCTGGTACCATAAACAAACATATGGTCTGACCACTGGCCAACTCCAACACTGTGTGGGAACCATTCTCCCATCCATCCTCCAACCAGCCACCCATCCATCTACATATCCATCCATCCATCCATTCACACATCCATTACAGACAAATTCGGTAAGCACCTTCCTTGTTAGTTAGAATGCATCAGTGCACAAAACAGACAAAGTTGGCTACTTCTTGGAGCTTATGTCAGAGGTCCTGAAACTTTTTCTATAAATGATGAGATGTTAAATATTTCAGGCTTTGTAGGTCACATGGTCTCTGCTGCAGCTACCTAGTGCTGCCATGATTGTGTTAAAGCAGCCGTCGACAATCATGAAGGAGTAATTGTGGTTCTGTTCCAAAAGACATTGAGATTTCATCTCATTTTCATGTGTCATAAATAATATACTTCTTTAAGAGAGGACAAAGGGAAGCTTTCTTTGACCCTACAGAATCATGTTGTCTGTACATTACAATAACTTCAATTCCTCCTGTTTGTGTCTTCACTCTGCCTTCACTGGGACCCTGCAAACTACCCAATAAGTCTTCATTGTCTCTTAGCTCATTGTAATGGGGATACTTCTGTTTTGTAAGTTCCCTGATTTAAATGAAACTTACTTGATCTAATCCATACATATCAGTCTATTTTAACATAATTTGGAGTCTTAAAAATTAAGGATGCACTTGTTAAACATATACATTAATATTTTTGAGATGATGGTTTTATTTTGGCATGTTATATATTGATGAATAGATGTTTGATTGTTACCAGCAGTTGAATGAAAAGGCCATGTTACTCATAGTGTCATCAGTTGTTGTGACTGGTTTAAACACTATTTGATCACTTATCTTCCAAATGTCACCCTTTTTGATTAGCAATGTATTTATGTGAATGTCAAAGTAGTAATAATGAAACATAAAGAGGAAAAGACAAGCTTAAAATTGGTAATCTCAGTAAAATATTTATTCTATATTGCTACTTACTATTTAACCTGACCCCCATGGGCCTTTCATAAAAATAATTTAAAGAAGATTTTTGTTATTTTTCTGTCCTGACTTGAATAGCTTTGCTATATCCTCTATGTCTCATTGCTGGAAAATACATGAGTGTGGGTGCTGGTTAAAAAAAACAAAAACAGAGGGGAAGTGGCAAGATGGCGACGGGGCAACCCAGACTGTGAAGCCCTCTGCAAAGGAGAACTGCAGTGGGTCTCTGACTCTCACCCCGGGGGTCTGCGGACCCCAACATCGTAGCCTGCTCTTCATACGGAGCTTGGCCGGTGCCACAGCCGGGGCATCGCAATGGACTGGACGGTCACTGCAGCCCAAACGGCACCGCTGCCACCACCACCACCGCCCCCCACCCCCGCCGCCGCCGCCGCCGCCACTGCTGCAGCCTCCATGATGGCCGTAGCACATCACACCACCCGGCCGGAGGCAATCCACTTCAATCCTTCAAGCCCCTTCAGGGAAGATCTGCTGGGCTCTGCGACCAAGAAGTCCTGCCCACCGTAAGTCTCCTGTTGTCTGCCCTGAGGCATCTTGTTCCTGTCCGGCCCCACCCCCTCTGTGGCGAGCAGCTGACATAGCACCACCTGCTGGCGATTCAAGGTAAGAACACCGAAACGGGAGAAACAAGCTTGATAAAGACATAGATCAGAGTGGTGAATGGAGGGTAATCTGAACTGTCCTTCACAGCAGACCAGGGGTAACTGACCCTAACTGCAAACTAATTTACCAGCTTGAAAAGAAAACTAGAAATCAGAGCTGAAAGGATATTGAACTTAAATGAAATGTCTCAGAGTGTGCTTCATTGATTCTATTAATTTAATGACTTAATTCTATTCCTACTGTATTGTTCCTTTTTTTCTTTTTTCCTCTTCCTTTTCTTCTCTTTTCTTCTCTCTGTAAACCATATCTTTGTATAGAGGAACAGCACACTAATAAGGTGGTTGCTTAGCTGGTATGTTAGCATCACTATATGTTTTATTTTTATTTTTTATTTTTTGTATGAGAGTTGGTTTGTCTGTAGCTGTGGTCTATTGTTTTTATCTGTTTCAGCATAGGCCTCTCTCTCTATTTGTTGGCACACTCGTTTGTTTCCCCCCTTACTCCTCTATCCCTCCACTCCCCTCTTCAACCCACTATCTGTTCCATGCTCTCCCCTCTGCTAACCACATTTTATTTCAGGGAGTAAAACTACAGCCCCACTGCACGGACAGATTCCAAGGCAGTGGGAAGTGGGTTCCACATTATTCACACACCTGTCAGCAAATACCAGGACCTGCAGATAGATTTTGAATCACAGCTCCCCCCTTAAGTAAATCTCAAAACTGCAAAAAGGACCAGCCCCAACCTACAGTGCAACTCCAGAATTGAACAAAGTAAGAGGGCATACATAAAGAATAGGAGATTGAACAAACAGAAGTAAAACCAATCCCTTTACCCCTGAATAACAGAATTAAAGAAGACGGTGACATGGAGGGAAGGAAAAAGTAGGGAGGGGAAAAAAACCGCACAAATGAAGAAAAACCAAAAGAAGAATATAGGTCTCACACAGACCCCTGGGAAATCAGACACTGAGAAAACAGATTCTGGAACACAAACAATGAAGAGCCCCCAGAATTACTGGTTACATGCAACAAACCCAGACATCAAGACATTATTGGAGAGAATTTAAAAAATTGAGGAGAGACAAGAGGAAAATAGGAAGGAGCTGATGTCAGAAATGACAGCAGTAAAGAATACCATGATGGAAATGAATAACAGACTAATAAGCATGGAAAGCAGAATCAGCCAAACAGAAAAAGAATCTCAGAGCTTGAAGACCAAAACACAGAACTAACCCAAACTGTCAAAAGCATAGAAAAGAAGCTCAAAAAGACAGAACAAAACCTGCAAGAGATGAATGATCACTTCAAGAGACCAAACCTAAGAGTAATTGGGCTTCCTGAGACAGAGAGAGAAACAGAAGCCACACTGGAACAAACATTTCATGAAATCATTCAAGAAAACTTCTCTCATCTCATCAAGGATGAAAAAATTCAAACACAAGAGATTCAGAGAACCCCTGCAAGACAACAAATGAGAAGACCAACTCCCAGACACATAATAATTCGCCTAAACAAATAGCTATAAAAGAGAAAATCCTAAGGCAGCAAGAGAAAAAGGCCAGATTACCTACCAGGAAAACCAAGTAGAGTAGCAGCAGATTTATCCACAGAAACCCTTCAGCCAGGAGAGCCT
>NW_007249779.1:158106-160549 GCF_000164805.1 Carlito syrichta
AATAACCTACCCAGCCAAACTTAGCTTCATTAGTGAGGGAGAATTGAAATCTTTTCCAGATATCCAATCCCTAAGAACCTATGCTGCCACCAGACCACCTCTACAAGAAACACTTAAGAAAGTACTGAACACAGAAGAAAAAGAAAAAAGAACAACAGCATTCCTCACAAGAGTACAGGCAAAAGATTAAAAACACACATGAACCAACTCCAAAACCCAAAGAAAGACAACAAACAAACAGGAACAACTGTGTAAGAACCTTATGACAGGGATCAACTCTTGCATTTCAATTATTAGCCTAAATGTGAACGGACTAAATGCACCACTGAAAAGACATAGAATGGCAAAATGGATAAAATATCAGCAGGCAACAATCTATTGCCTTCAAGAGACCCACCTCACTAGAAAGGACACCCACAGACTCAAAGTAAGAGGATGGGAAACAAGCTTTCAGGCAAACGGAATACAAAAGAAAGGAGGAGTAGCGATCTTAATTTCAAACAAAATACCCTTCAAGCTATTAAAAATCAAAAAAGATACAGAAGGCCACTACATAATGATAAAAGGCTCAATCCATCAACAAGAAAGATCTATCCTAAACATATATGCACCCAACATAGGTGCGCCAACTTTCATAAAGCAACTTCTTGGAAAACTAAAGAAAGATATTGACTCTAACACTATCATAGCTGGGGACGTTAATACCCCACTCACAACCCTAGACAGATCATCAGGACAAAAAATCAGCAAGGAGATCCAGAACCTCAATGTGACTTTGGACCAAATGGACTTAATTGATACCCACAGAACACTCCATCCAAAAACTACAGAATACACATTCTACTCATCACCACATGGACCATATTCTAAGATTGACCACATACTCGGCCATAAATCAAGGATAAGCAAATTTAAAAGGACTGAAATTCTACCATGTACCTTCTCAGACCACAGTGGAATAAAAATAAACATTGACACCAACAAAGTCCCCCCAAAACCCACAAAGACATGGACACTAAGCAGCATGATGCTAAACAACTCCTGGGTCAATGATGAAATCAAAACAGAGATCAAAAGATACATGGAAACAAATGAAAATGAAGAAACATCTTACCAAAATTTCTGGGATGCCCTGAAAGCTGTAGTAAGAGGGGAATTTATATCCCTACAAACACACATGAAGAAAATGGAAGGAACAGAAATTCACAACCTAACAAGCCACCTAAAGAAGCTGGAAAAGCAAGACCACAAAAACCCTAATTTCAGCAGAAGAATTCAGATCACCAAAATAAAAGTCCAAATCCAGGACATAGAAGACAAAAAGATAATACAAAAAAATCAATGAAACAAAAAGCCGGTTCTTCAAAAGAATAAACAAGATTGATGGTCCCCTAGCTAGACTGACCAAGAAAAAATGAGAAAAAAACCAAATAAGCACAATAAGAAACACAAAAGATGAAGTCACATCTGACCCTGAAGAAATACAAAAGATCATTAGAGACTACTACATACAATTGTATGGAAACAAACTTGAAAACCTTAAGGAAATGGAAGACTTTCTTACATCACACAACCTACCTAGGTTGGAGCAAGAAGAAATTGAGACCCTAAATAGACGAGTAACAATCAAGGAAATCGACTACGTAATAAGAAAACTTCCTACAAAAAAAAGCCCTGGTCCAGATGGCTTCCCAGCAGAATTCTACAAGACATTTAAGGAGGAGCTGATACCAATCCTACTGAAGGTATTCCAGGTGATTGAAAAAGATAGAACTCTCCCCAAATCATTTTACGAAGCCAACATCACATTGATACCCAAGCCAGATAAAGATCCAACAAAGAAAAAGAACTACAGGTCAATATCTTTGATGAACATAGATGCTAAAAATCTCAACAAGATCCTAGCGAAACGGATTCAGCAACACATCTCAAAAATCATCCATCATGACCAAGTGGGCTTCATCCCTGGGATGCAAGCCTGGTTCAACATTCACAAAACCATAAATGTAATTAAATACATCAACAGATGTCAAAGCAAAAACCATATGATTATATCATTAGATGCAGAAAAAGCTTTTGATAAAATCCAGCACCCCTTCTTGATAAAAACCATCGAACAGCTACGTATATGGGGAACATACCTCAAAATAGTAAAAGCTATCTACGAGAAACCCACAGCCAGCATACTCCTAAATGGACACAAACTGGAACTATTTCTCCTGAAATGTGGAACCAGACAAGGATGCCCACTCTCACCCCTCCTGTTCAATATAGTATTGGAAGTCCTGGCTAGAGCAATCAGAGAAGAGATGGCCATCAGGGGTATACAAATAGGAAAAGAGGAAGTCAAGCTGTCTCTCTTTGCAGATGACATGATCGTGTACCTTGAAAACCCAAGAGAATCTGTCAAAAACCTCCTTACACTGATAAAGGACTTTGGCAA
>NW_007249779.1:161646-162427 GCF_000164805.1 Carlito syrichta
AGCAGCCACAAACACATGAAGAAATGCTCAACCTCACTAATCATCAGGGAGATGCAAATCAAAACCACACTGAGATACCACCTAACTCCAGTCACAATGGCAATTATCAACAACTCAAAAAAAAAACAGCTGCTGGAGAGGATGTGGTGAAAGGGAATACTTCTACACTGTTGGTGGGAGTGTAAACTAGTGCAACCTCTGTGGAAAGCAGTGTGGCGATTCCTAAAAGCTCTAAAAATCGACCTTCCATATGACCCCGCAATCCCCCTACTGGGAATATACCCTGAAGAACTCAAATCACTCTATAAAAAAGATACCTGTACACGTATTTTATCGCAGCGTTGTTCACAATAGCAAGAACCTGAAAACAACCATGCTGCCCATCAAAAGAGGACTGGATTTTAAAAATGTGGTACATATACACGATGGAATACTACGCAGCCATAAAAAAGAACAAAATCATGAATTTCGCAGCAACCTGGATGGAACTAGAGTCTATAATACTGAGTGAACTCTCACAGAAACAAAGATCCAAGTATCACATGTTCTCACTCATATAATGGACCTTGAACATTCAATGTAATACTATAAGAAAATGACTGACAGTACTGGGAAACTATGGGGGGGAGAGGGATGGGATTAACAGTAGCAAATATCTGTCTGGGGATGGGGAAACACCTCTTATCAACAGGGTGCCTGAATGAAACGTAATTGTACACCTAACCCTTAACTGTACCCCACAAAACCATAATAAAAAATATTGATTAATAAAAAAAAAACA
>NW_007249779.1:162749-163594 GCF_000164805.1 Carlito syrichta
TCATAAACATAAACGATTAAACATAATATTTGTCATTTTCTTGAGCTTGCTGTCACTTTTAAATTTTTTGGTAATTCCTCAGTGTATTGTTGCGTTACGTCTCCTAGGTATTTTAAATACTAGTATTTTATTTCTTGATGCTTGAAAAACATACTTTTGCTTAAGACAAAAACTGCAATATATGAATTAAGGTTCATCTTTATGGGCTTTTCTCTGGTTAATACAATCAGAAAACAGTGACAAGTGAGAGGAAAACTCTTGAATCCTCTAATAGTAAAAAACACTTTATTTTGTTGAATAAGAAAGTTAAAATAGCTTTAGTGGCACATAATGATACACATAATTTTCTGGGCCCTTTTTAACCCTTTCTTCAAAATAGTTATATTTATTATTTCAATAAAAGAAAGTAATCACAGAGGAGTAAGAGATCTTGAACAAAATATTTGTATATTTCATATATTCTTCTTGTGAAATATAGTAGGGGAAATATTTATGAGCACCATAAGATAGAAAGCTGAAAGTGCAATCATTTCTAAATGAAAATTATGTGACAGTTTATCAGTATTTAATGCTAACATTGGTTGATGTGAGCATGAAGAATTTAGCAGCTATTTATCATAACCCTGTGTGTGCTTAGTTCTGTGATATACTTGCTTAGAATAGAATGGTGTTTTAATGGCGACATGAACCACAGCTTCGATCTGAGATATTAAATAAATGGAGATACCAAAAAAGGGTTTGTTTTTGTTGTTTGCTGTGTGTGTGTGTGTGTGTGTGTGTGTGTGTGTGTGTGTGTGTGTGTGTGTTGGTGCTGTCTTGTTTTCCACATTTCTGTTCAAAGTAAA
>NW_007249779.1:163614-170563 GCF_000164805.1 Carlito syrichta
AATAAAAATATGAAAAGCTTGCCAGACTCGGTGGCTCAGCCTATAATCCCGCCCCTTGGGAGCCTGAGGTGAGTGAATTGCTTGAGCCCGCGGGTTAGAGATCTGCCTGGTCAACTTGGCGAGACCTCATCTCTACAATAAATCAAAAATTAGCCGGGCGTGGTAGCACACGCCTATAGTTCCAGCTAACTTGGAAGGCTGAGGCGGAAGGATCGCCGGAGCCCAGCAGGTTGAGACTGCAGTGGCCGGGAGTGGCCACTGCACTCCAGTCTGGGCGACAGAGTGAGACTCCAACTCAAAAAAAAGAAAAGAAAAGAAAAGCTTGGCATACATACTTAGTCAAACAGTTAAAGAGCAGAAAGCATTCTGATCCCATATAAGACTGAGATTTACATTGTTTGTCCCTTTATGTCATTTGAACATCATCAAAACTGCAATATTTCACTTGGAATCTAATAATACAGTTCACTAATGACTCCTTTTCGGGGCATGACTTCTCTTATGCCATTTTCTGAACAGAGAGCCTCCTATGCAAGCCCTCACAGAGAAACTCTTTCCAAAGGCAGAAGAAATACAACATGTGCCAGATCCAAACAAAAGTCAAGCTGATTGTCCAAATATTTTAATTGCTTTTTATTTGATTCTGTTCATGTAGGCACCAGGATTTTCAATGCTGAAACCAGGAAACATTCACTACTTCAGGCAAACACACACACAGGAACACACATACAGGAACACACACACACACACACACACACACACACACACACACAGGAGAACACCCAGGGGAACACAGAGGAGCACACACACGGCAACACACACAGAGGAACACACATGCAGAGGAGCACACATAGGCACACATGAAAGGAAACGTGCATAGGAACATACAAAACGGAATAGAGACAAAAGGGAACACACAAAGGGGAACATACACAGAAGGGAACACACACAGAAACACACACACATATATAAATGGCACAGAGTGGCTTCAAGACCAGCTAATGCAACAGAATTCACTTGTGGCTCTGCATTGTCCAGTACCCCCGGAATATTAAAAGTGGCTCTGAGGTCTCCTCTTTCCAAACCCCCATCTCCATGGATGTTCTGTGCTGACCCTGTTCCCCACTTAGGATGGGTACAACTGGAAACATATATGCCTCACTGTTCTGTGAAAGGACCATATATACAAAGTGACCTTCAAATGCAGAAGGAGCAGAGAAGAAAAAGAAGGGAACGACAGACCCAGTTTGTCAGTTTGGGGTGATTTACTGAGGGCGCTTACAGACGGAAATGTGGTCCTAGGTGGCCACAAGACAGGTAGATCTATACAAAAGAACTATAGACCCATGGCTCATGGGTGCAAACCAGCCATGTAGCTGGAAGTTCTGCCACAGACTGCTTTGCTGCATTCCCATCTCAAACCAGATAGCATCTGTCTGTAGTTTTACAGTTAGTGCCATCCATACACAAGGGTTTCCTCGGCTTGACTCATCTGAGTTTATGTCCCATTGGAAGCATCTCCTGTGGGAGTTCACCTAGAGACCACACTCATCTCAGAGTGGACTGGCCCTAAGAGAACATGCAGTTCATCTCTCTAGGGACTCGTGGAGAGGGTGCTATGTAGTTTCGAGTGTGCGTGATGTTTCTGTAAAGTGGAGGTCCAGCAAGAAACCCTTCCACCCAGCCCTGAGAGGGAGACATGTTCTCACTGTTACCGGCAAAGCCGCAGTTATGGGTTAACTTTTTGCAAGGCCTTGTGTAGCCCCAGGACTACACAAGGCCTTGTTTAGTTGGGGAATAACAAGTTTCAGCACCCTTCCATAGTTGTGACCAGCATCCTAAGGGAACTGCTTTCTCATGCTGCATTTGCCAGAGGGCCCAACTAGTCCCCTCAGGGCTTATGGTCACATCTAAAGACATTGGTATCCCAGGAAGGGGGGATCATAAGGCTTGTGCCTGAGTCACTAGACATGTTCGTTATCCCAGCACCAACTAGATTCCTTCTTTATTAGTCTGTACAGGGGATGCAAACATTGAGCAAAATGTGGAATAAAAGCCCGCCAACATCCCAAAAGACCTAGGAAACTTATTATTTAACTGTTGTAGGCGTGGACATTTGTTGTCTTTTGTCAATTACTGTACCTGGGATAAGGTGTGTCTTACTAGCCAGGTGACCCCTAGGAACTTTACAGCTGGTTCTGGGCCTTGTGTTTTTTGTGGGTTGATGGGCCATCCTCTGGATTGGAGAAGAATGTACAAGGCATCAAGGCGTCGCCATAGCAATGACAAGTCTTCAGAGGTCAGCACGATTTCACCAATGTTATATGAAACTATTTAACAGCATGTGGAGGGGGACGCAAGGTTAAATCTCTAGTAGTCATTCCATGACAAATGGTGGGACTACGTAGATAACCCTGGGGCAACACAGGAATGTCCATTGCTTGGAATGTCCATTGCTTGCTGTTCCAGGTAAAAGCAAATGGGTCTTATGAGGCAGGGTGCAAAGGGAGGGGAGGCTCAAGAAAGCATTAGCCAAATCTAACACAGCATGACAAGTCCCTATGTTTTGTCTTATTTGTTCTATCACTTGAGTTATATTAGGCACAGCAGTGTGTATCTCGGGAACCACCTTATTTAGTTCCTAGAAGTCTACTGTGATGTGCCAGGTACCATCTGGATTTCCTACCAGGCATATAGGACTACTAAAGGGGTGTGGGGCTGGCTGGATAATATTCACTTTGGCCCATTCCTCTCTGGTGGCTATGAGTCCTTCTGTCCCACCTGGAAAATAATATTATTTCACAAGAACAATATGCCATGGGGGAGGAAGGTATACAGGTTCTCATTTTGCTTCCCCTCTTAAAATAACCTTTATCGGCCCAGGCGCAGTGGCTCATACCTATAATCCAAACACTTTGGGAGGCCGAGGCAGGAGGATTGTTTGAGCCCTAGAGTTTAAGACCAACCTGGGCAACACAACAAGACCTCATCTCTTCAAAAAATTAGCCAGATGTGGTGGTATGCACCTGTAGTCCCAGCTACTAGGGAGGCTGAGGTGGAGGAATAGTCTGAGTCCAGGAGGTTGAGGCTGTGGTGAGCAGTGATCATGCCAATGCACTCCAGCCTTGGCATTCTCTGCTTGTTTGGGGGACTCCAATTGATCATGAGCTCCACAAGGACCTCTGGTCAAGCCCTACTGCTGCTATATGGGGGCATCCTGGGTCCCATCCCTAGTCTCTAGGCTGGGGAGGAGTCCACCCTGGGATACAGTAACTGGTCCTTTTCCATGGATTTTCTTCTAAGGACATTATCTCCCTCTTCTTGTGGGACACTAGGAGGAGGCCTCAACTGTTGACTGGGAGTCAGTTCTTCCCAAAGGCCCACTAACTCAGCATTTAGCTACCAATCTATTTTCTCTTTATTTATACCGAGACAAGACCATACCACACTTGTTTTCTAGTAATCCTAACTGGGCCTATCTGGCCTCCCTTTTTCAGTCCAGCAGACTTTGTTTTGCTCCTTTTCCCTTTTCCTTTAGTAAAAGACCTCACCTCTTCTCCTTTCAGTTTCTCCAAAATCAGAAATGACTTTCCCTACCTCATACACATGCTGTCCCACAAGGGGCTTAAGAGGAGTGTGAGGTGCCTGTGCTCCTCCGGGGCTCACCATGTCTCATTTTTCCAGCTTCACTCCCTGCCAGGGCAGTGTCATCTCCACTGGTGTCCCACGGATGCACCATCCATGTGGCTAAATTTTCCCTCGGCAGTTGTTCAAATGTTTTCACCATGTCCAGTAAGCCTGCCGAGGGCTGCATGTTGGGCTTTTGCTTTTCAATGTGTGAGCAATCTTGCCCTCTAAAGGAGAGGATGCGTGTCCTCCTCTGAGTTAACCTCTGTCTTTATCTCACTAGTGGTTCCCAGGAATTCCAGGTATCTATATCGCAGCTTCCTTCCTCCCGGCCACACAAAAACAACCACTAAGAGTTCGAGCTGGACCGGTTCCCACTCATCCACACTTCCTTCTCCAGCTGTACTATGCCTTCCTCACCCACTACCCATGCTTCCATGGCCTTCTGCACAGACCATGACAGCAACACACTATTGTCAACAGTCGGCGACCTTTCTTACCACAGTGAGTCATACAGCTTTTTACTAACAAGCCTTTTAGACTCTCTGTCATTTTCAGGACATCCCTGTACTTACATGGTGGTCCACAGACATCCAGCAAATGGGTAACACCCCCTAGATGAGGAAGGCTCCAGGGACTCCCCCACAGATGCTTATTCTCCTTGTCTGTGTTTCGATTTCTTGACCCCTCCTGGCCAAGTCGACATTTATTCCTGGTAAAAGGGCCATATACTCAAAGCAACCCCCAAATGCAGAAACCAAAGAAAGTGGCAGACAAATGCAGTCTGTAGGTTTGAGGTGATTTATTGAGGGAACTTACAGACAGAAGCATGGCCTTGGCAAGACAAATAAATCTCCACACTGTTACTCCCCAGACCCAAGGCTCATACACCACAGGGAAGGAATAGGTGTGCTCTGTGCAGACAATGAAAGGCCACCCTCCAGTGCTCCGTGCGTCATAGCCTATCATTTGTGTGATAACATCAAGGTTGCTTTTATCTGAAAGTAGGAGTACCTGTTCTTACACTAGGGACAGTACATAAAGGAAAATTCAGGAGACTGGTCAGAGGACTGGGATTCGTCAGAATTCAAAATGACCAGGCACAGTGGCTCACGCCTGTAATTCCAGCACTTTGGGAGGCCAAGGCAGAATTGACTGAGCCCAGGAGTTCGGGAGCAACCTGGGCAACATAGCAAAACCTCATCTCTACAAAAAATTTTTTAAAATTCGCCAAGCATGGTAATGTCTGTAGTCCCCACTACTTGGGAGGATGAGGCAGAAGGATTACCTGAACTCAGGAAGTAGAGACTGCAGTAAGCTATGATCATGCCACTGCACTCCAGCCTGGGAGAGAATGAAATCTCATCCCCCCCCCAAAAAAGTCAACACTCATGGCCGCCCCAGAGTTGACCTGCTGGGTTCCAGCGATCCTTCCTCCTCAGCCTTCCAAGTAACCAGAACTACAGGCAAGCACTACCACGCCTGGCTAATTTTTTATTTATTGTAGAGATGAGGTCTCGCCAAGATGCCCGGGTTAGTCTCGAATCCGTGGGCTCTGGCAATCCACTCACCTTGGTCTCCCAAAGTGCTGAGATTACAGGCTGAGCCACCGAACCTGGCCCATTTCATGTACTTTAATAAAAATGTAGTCAATATGCACTCTTACTTCATAATTGATGCAGCTTGTCTTCCTCATATTGACTTAAAGTCTTCAGTCTTTTCTGTCATCACCTCCCTACTCCCCAGGTACATAAACTCCATTCCAGATAATAATTGCAAACAGATCTCAAAAAACCCTTTATTGCCTTTATAGGCACCCAAACCACCTGGACAGGCTTTGATCCAGCCAAGGAAGGGAGACTGGGGGGAGTGCACCAGTCTACCCCTGCCATCCTGCATGTGTCAGGAGAGATTTCTGCCACCACAATCAGCAGTTGCAGGCCCAGTTGAAGGGCAGTGTGGAGCAGGAAACTGAGTTAGAGTCCTCTTTAGCACACACCCTGGCTCCGAAGAGGACATAAATCAGTGCAAAAACATAGATCCAAGATCTAGAAAAGCACAGAGAAAAAAATCCGTGTGCTATTTACTTGCTGATAAACTAAGACATCTCTCTGTCTGTCCTTCTGTTTAACTGTCTCAATTAGAGTATCTGTTTGTCTCTGTCTCCCTGACTTTCTGTCAGTCTGCCAACCTGTCCCTCTCTCTGACTGGCTATGTGCCTGTTTCTCTGCTTGTCTCTCTGACCATCTCTGCCTACCTTTCTGTTCATCTCACTGTCTCCTTTTATCTACCTGTGTGTCAACCTTTCTGCCAACCTGACTCTGTCATTTCCAATACTTCCCCTCTTCTGTGCCCTCCTACTTCATCCCACCACCTCCTTGGTGTCTTTAACCTTGTGAATTCAGCTCCATCTATACCCTGGTGACTATTCAGCCCCAACCTTCAGTCCTGATCTCTCCTCTGAAACCCAGACACACTGACATGTCTACATCCGAGTTTTGTTGGCAACTTCTTTTTGTTTCTCTTTAAAAAAAAAAAAAAGTTAAGTTATACCCATATTCGTCCTTTGTTGGGCACAGTCCTGTGAGTTTTGGCAAAGTACACATATCAGTGTAACCATCAGCACAGTCAAGATATAGAGTGTTCTGTCAACCCCCAAAACTCCTTCCTGGTCTTTCTTGGTGACAGCTCCTCCCCCGTGCCAGCCCCTGGCGACAATTAGTGTGTTCTCCACCACTATACTTTTATCTTTTCCAGAATGTCACATGAGTGGACTCCCTCAGCAGGCAGCCTTTTGGGTCTGGCTTCTCTCACTCAGCTTACTGCCTTCAAGATGCATCCTTGTCAGGTATCAGTACCTGTTCCTTCTCACTGTTTAGCAGGATTCCATTGTGGGTGAGCCGGCTTGGTTGACCCCCTGCTAGGTGAGGAATGTTTGGGTTGCTTTCTGGTTTGGGCGATTACTCATAAAGCTGCTATAAACATCCACTTACAAGTTTTTGTGTGAACATGAATCTTCATTTATCTCGAGGAGCACCTAGTTGTGGTATGGTCAGATCGTCTGGCAAACATATATTTACCTTTATTAAGAAACTGCCAAACCAACTTCCAAAATGCCTGTGCTTTTGTTTGCATTTTAAAATGTTCGGAGAGGTCATGGCTTCCGCCCAGGCCTCTGCTTTCCTGGTCCTCCCTATCCACCGTGCCCAAATCCATGCCCAAATCCATGGCCAGCCTGGATGCCTTGGAGTTCTCTTGGGTCCTCAGCTGCATATTCAGCCTCAAGACCTGGGCAGAGCCCAACCCCACTCTCCCCCACCCC
>NW_007249779.1:170583-173617 GCF_000164805.1 Carlito syrichta
CACCCCCCTCTCCCCTCCGTCCCCCTGCTCCCTCCCCCGACCACCTTCCTAGTCTTGCTTCCTACATGGCAGCCAGAGTGATCTGAACAGTCAAACATGCCATGAGCCTTTTCTTCTCCTACCACGCCTAGAGTCAACAGATTCCAATCCCAGTCCTGGCCGCTCCCTTCTCCATGCTGGACCCTGTGCCTGGCTCTAAGTAGTACAGCCGCACCGCACCCCTTCCTTCTCAATTCTGTGGCGTGCCAGCCCACTCCTGCCTGGGACGCTCTTTCCCAAATAATGGTAGTGAGAGAGGGTAGCTTGTGCTCAGGCAGTGGCTCTATGTGTTAGGCACTGTTGCAAGCAGTTGCCGGCTTCTTACTCATTAAATCCTTGCACAGTGCTCTGTGATCATCAGCCCCATTTTACAGAGGAGAAAATTGAAGCACAGAGAAGGTAGCTCACTGTCGGGGGTTACAGGGGAGAACAGAGACAGGGAGAGGTGGAGCCAAGGTCACACCCAGGGAGTCAGTCCTCAGAGTTCTCAGACATGCCCTCTGGTTGGCTGCAGGGCCAGTGTGAGGTCAACACCCCCAGACTCTCCCAGTGCTCTTCATTCTCTGCCATCCACTTGCTTCATAGTGTTCACAGCATTTACTTCTGGGCCACACAGGAAGGAAGAGCCCTATAAATATCCACTCAACAAAAGCCACACCTCACCATCCTTGCCTCCAAGCAAGCGCAGGAGAGTGGTAACAGCCCCTTGAACTTACCTGGTGCCCATGGGGAGTATCCTGTGCTCCCTTTGACCAGGTGTGAAGGATGGGAGGGGGTGATGCCTCCGAGGTTTCTCATAAGGTTCAGGAATGACCCCGGTCTAGCCCAGCCCCTGTGGTCTGAACTCCCTCAGAATATAAGATTAGAAATCAGGTCCAAATGCAATTGAATGAAAAGCGTTCATATCTCCATGGTGCCCACCCTCCTAGGGGAATTTTACATTTTCTTCCTTCATGAATGGAAGTGACCAACAGCATCCCAGAGCCCACAGTCCTGTCACTCACAGATTGGGAAGTGTTCCTAAGCCCCATAGCATTGCTGGCACATCTCAGGAGGGGCCGAGCTCACCACTCAGGGAGATAGAGGTCAGTGCAGCCATCAGTAGGTAGTGAAGAAACACAACCATTATATCTCACAAATGTATGCACTTGTACTTTTTTTTTTTTTTTTTTTGAGTTGGGGTCTCACTCTGTCGCCCAGTCTGGAGTGTAGTGGCATGCTGCTAGCCACCGCAGCCTCGACCTGCAGGGCTCCGGAGATCCTTCCGCCTCAGCCTTCCAAGTAGCCAGAACTACAGGCACGTGCTACCACACCTGGCTAATTTTTTTGATTTATTGTGGAGATGAGGGCTCGCCAAGTTGTCTAGGCAGGTCTCGAACCCGCGGGCTCAGGCAATTCACTCACCTTGGCCTCCCAAAGCGCGGGATTACAGGCTGAGCCACCGAGCCCAGCCTGCACTTGTATTTTTATACCTACATATCAATAAAATGGGTTTCCTTTGAAACCCTAGGTGTTTTCTTTCTTTCTTTCTTTCTTTTTTTTTGCCTTTCAAAATATTATTCTGACAGGAGACCACCCACAGCACAGTGGATCCCTAATCCAAGGCACTTTCGGATATCAGCTTTACAAAGGAGGCCTCTTGGACCTCCTGTGGGCTCTGCCCCTCTCTATCCCCAACCACCTGTGGTCACCAGCCCCACCAGCCCTGCTGCAGGCCCCAGATCAGCCCTCCACCCCAAGGGATAATCCAACCCTGTACCAACCTCTGTCTCCTAAGGTCATTTGACATCTTCTTGGAGCAGCCAAGGATTCTCAAGCTCCTACTGGGTGCTGACACTTGCTGTTGTGGAACCAGGAGGAGCTAGTTCCCCATCCAGAGCAGAGTCCAGGGCCCCAGGATCCCTAGGCCCACTCCCTGGCCATCGTGCTCCCACCACGCCTCGAGTTGGCAGATCTCAACCCCAGCCTTGGCCTCTCCCTTCTCCCATGCTGGACCCTGTCCCTGGCTCTAACTGAGACAGCCACACACCTTCCTTCTCAAGTCCATGGAGCAGGCCTTACAGATTGGGGAAGAAGTTGGGGTTTCATTTTCAGTGTGGTGGGACACAGAAGAACAAAGCTCCAGCTCTCAAGGGGCTGACATTCCGGGGCAGGCGAAGCAGCCATGCTGTGGCTGTGGTGGAGGCCTGGTAGGGCTGCGAATGGCAAAGAAGGCTGGGCCCTATGCGGGAGGCCCACAGGGCTCCTGTGACCCACCCACCCAGCTCAGCCAAGATGCCTTCTGCTCTTCCCACCTCAGGGGCTTTGCAGGTGCCAGCCCCTCTTCCTGGGAAGCTCTTCCTCGTGTGCCTGGCACACTCCCACTCATCCCTCAGATCTCGGAGAAAGTGTTGCTTCCTCAAGGAGGCCCACCCTTGTCCGCCCAGCCAGGCCTCCCCTTTTACCCACCCCCAGCACCTGCATGTGTTCCACTAGAACCAAGGGCTCACACTGCACTGCTGCTGCTTGTTGCTGCAGACACGGTTGGTGTCCACCCAGATCCCCTTCCTGGGAGAAGTATCCATGCCCCCAGCTGCCACCTCCCCTTTTAGGATGGCTGCAGGCAAGGACTGGCTAACGAGGAGTGGCCTAAGGGGATTCAACTCCTCCCTGCTCTTCATGCTTGCAGAGAATCAGGCTGAGCTGGGCTTCAGCAGAGTCCAATCCCTCCTGCAGCTCCTTCTCATCCCTGCTGCCCTCCCCCATCCATCCTGTGTGCCAGAATCCCCACTTCCCTGGGGACCGAAAGCCCCGAGGGTAGGAGCTGGGCCTGCCTTGCTTCCCACCAGGCTGACACCCACAGTGGCGGTTTATAAATACTCACTGAAGGAATGAATGGAGCTCTCATCTCACATGGGGAAACTGAGGGGAGGATCCAGAGTGCAGGCCTCCAGGTCCCAGTCCAGCCATGCATGAGAAGGGCCGCCTTCTGTTTTCCTGGCAGCACCAAGGAAGA
>NW_007249779.1:173637-214531 GCF_000164805.1 Carlito syrichta
TGTCCAGAGCCTTCCTTGAGTTCAAATTCCCTCTAACACAAAGCCCTCCCCTGCCGTGTCCTGGTTTCTGATTCCAGCTGCCCCCAGGCTGGGTGGCTCTCCCCTGGGTGTGGCTGATGGCCAGGCTCTGTGAGGTTGGGGAGGTGGGAAGGGGCCCCAGGCTGTGAGGCCTGCAGAGCCCTCTGTGAGGGTGGGAGTCCTGCAGGCTCTGCATCCATCCATCCAAATACACATGGAGCTCATATGCACCCGCACACTGGGCATCAGCCCAGAATGAGAGATGACAGTCCCTCCCCTAGCAGAGCTCACAGGGAACAACTGGCTCAAGAGGGAGCATCCACTTTCCCTCCCACACTGGGTCAGGGAAGGCCTAGACCTGAAGATTGAGGGGCCAGACCTGTTGAGATCTTGGGGAAAATGCTGGGCAGAGGGAATGGCATGTGCAAAGGCTCTGGGATGGGAGAATGTGGGGTGTCCAAGAAATGAAGGGGCACAGCATTCCCAGAGCAGAGGGGCAGGATGGGAAGAAGGATGGAGCAGGAAGGAGTGTGGGCTGGATGGGGCAGGCCTTAGGGTTGGGGGAAGAATTGGGATTTCATTTCAGTGTGGTGGGAAGCCAGGGAGGGTTTCAGGCAAGGAGGTTACGAAGCCTTATTCTGATTGTAAGACAACTACTCTGGTGCTGGGTGGAGAGTGGGCTAAAGTGGGATGGGTGTGTCCTTCAGGCCCCCACCACCTCCAGGGAGCCCACGGGTACCTCTGGTCTCAGCTTGTGATTCCTCCCAAGTCACGGGGGCTCTCTGCTACAGACTGATTTTCAACAAACTGGAGATGAGTCCGGGGCAGACCCCCTAGCCAGGGGTAGTCCCTCCACTGGCTCGGACTCCAGCCCTTGCCCTGGCCACCAGCAGGCAGAGAGGCCCCAAGGGGTCCAATGCCCAGCAGTGTGGCCCACATTGCTCTAGCCCCAGGCCCCTGATCCACAAGAGTGCTTAGCACAGTACCATCACCAGGGAAGGGCTAAGGGGCTTCGTATCCCGAGTCATCCAGAATCATCTAAATTCTGCAGAATGAGGACCCCCCCAGTGACTTGCTGACGTTGAGGAGTGAAGAACTCTGCTCACTGAAATGGTTTCAGCAAAGGAAGGAATCTCTCACCATGGGCCTCTGCCAGAAGACCATGGAGACAAGGCTGAGTCCCATGGAACAGATGAAAGTCTAGTTTCCTGAAAATGGTAGTCTGTGTCCCTCCAGCCTAATATGAGATCATCTCATTACCTCAGTAGAGATGACCCAACACTGCTCTGAAATTCCTCTTCACTGCCTCCATTTCCCCATAACCCAGTCCCCAATCCCCTGCTAGGTTCTGAAGTAGGGACTCCTACTCCTGGGACAAGGCTGCTCTTCTCAGGTGCCCTCCCCCATCCAATGGAGACCTTGCAGAAGGGAAGGAAGGAGGTGAGGGCCTAGGAGGGACAAGGCAAGGAAGTGTGACATCCATGTGTGCTTGATGGAGACCACTGGGGGTTGCAAGGAGGTTGGTTCGGTCCCTTCTCCCTGAAGGCGTTGCCATGCCCCGCCTCTTGCCCCTGGGGGTCCTCAGGGGATCCCCACCACCCAGCAGTGTGGGTGGGCTGAGGACGCCCAGCACACACGGGACACCTTCAGAAAAACATCTTGACACCGGGGACCTCAAAGAGATCAAAATGCATTTAATGTGGTCTAGTCTCATTGCCTACATCTTTAGATACTGCTATGTATTGAAAATAACATGAAAATTCTCCGGTTTCACCATTTAAAATAGATTTGACATTCTATGACCTCACGCAGGGCAGACACCCTTGTGCAGGGGCCTCCCAACGGTGGCTCCTTCCCACCCCCCCAGGATCCTCCAACGGGTGGGAACCGGGCGGCACAGCACCAGCAGAGGCTCGGGGGGCGGCCACCGTACTCTGAGCAGCGTGCACAGGCTGCACATGGACACATACCCCTGGGACCCGCACATACTGACACACACACATACATGTGTTCACATGGATGCACACACATGGACCCCTACACACAACCTAGGTGCACACGCTCACCTCTGGATGGCTCACTCTCAAACACAAGCTCCATTCACGCATAGACATGCATAATTAGGGCACAGGGTCAGGGACTGTGGGGTTCAACATGCTGGCGTCTGTGGCCAGTGTCCCATCTGACGAGTGAGTGCCCAGACTCGCAGCCTGGCGAGCATTCAAGCAGGCCCTGCATAGGAAACACGCACATAGACACATGGTGGGTAGACAGACACATAAACCATTTGCACACACACGTAAGTATCATGTATCTTTATGACCACCCCAGAACCACACACGTGGAGAGAGTCACGTGTACACATCTGCACCACACTCACGTGTGCATGCAGGCACACACCCCTCCCCCCATGCACGCACTCCCAAGGGGCCAAGTCTTCCTTGCTCCTGGCTCCTCCATCCGCCCTCCCGCTTCAAGTGCACTAAAGAGGGAGACTATTTTGGTCTTTAGCACAAGCAATAAATAAATAAATAAATAAATAAATAACTGGTGGGGTGGGGAGGAAAAGGAAGACAAAAGAGACTGAAGCACCTGCCTGCCTCTGGTGAGATAAAGGCTGCTGGGGCAGCTCTCCTGCAGGGGCTGGGGGTGGGGCTGGGTCATCCAGCTGGGCTTGGGAGACACCCGACCCCAAGATGGCCAGGGAGCTGGCCTGGAGGCTCTGGACTCTGATCTGAATGGGGGAGTAGAAGGCTGACCCATCTAGTGCCCGAAGAGCAGAGCACAGATCCCTACACCAGCACCAAGTGACCAGGCCATTCCTGTCCCTCTAGGGAGGAGCGGGTGAGAAACAAGCACTCCCATAACAACTCTACTCCCCCCCACCCCAGGGCTAAGGCTGAGAAAGTCCATCAAGGCTGGGGCCCGGAGCCAGGCCCAGGAGCTCTCCAGCAGACCCTGAGAAGAAAGGGCTGCCTTGGGCTGAGTCTTTTAGGCCAGAAATTAGGGTGGGGTTTGAGGTTGGATCCCCTGTCAGGAGTCAGGCCTGCCTCAGGGCATGGGGGCTGGGGGCTAACAGCCAAGTGTAGACTCTCCATGGCGCGGTCCTCAGGGCTAGGTCTCCAGCTACCCAGAGGAGGCAAAAGGCAGGAGCCCCTGATTCCCACCCACTCACTGCCTGACCTTGCCTATCCTCTTCTCTGCTCTCTGCCTCAGCGTCCCCAGTTGAATCAGAGAATTCTTGGTGCCTTCTGGTTCTGAGCTGTCTTGTGGGGGCATGATTGGAGACACAAGCTTTCTAATTGCCGTCCTCCCCAGGATCCCGACTCTGGGAGAACAGGTTTCCTCAGCAGCCCTGGGAAAGACTAGGCTCCAACCAGGTGGGCAGCAGAGCCAACAGCCAGGGATAACACAGGGGCCCCAAAGCTCTTCCTGACTAGGGGAAGAGGCCCTCTGCCAGGGGTGGGAGTTGTAGAAGAGGCCCCTGAAGCCTCAGCAAGAATTTGTTGTTCCGTGGCCAGCTTCTCAACTCAGCTTTGAAGGGTGCAACACGCCTGTCTTCTCAGTTGGTGAGAGGAGTGACAATCCTTCTCCTTTCCTGAGATCCTTCCTCTGCCATTCAGCAGCAGGCCAGGGCCTGGCTGGCCCCACCAGGGCTCCTTGCACTGCCCAGGTGAGGCAGGGCAGGGATGTGGGTCTATACCAAGTGGGCCTGGCCCCTGCCATCTTCTCAAGGCAGACAGAGGGCTGGCGGGGACTTCAGCAGTGGAGGCAGGGGCTGGGGAAGACGAGCGGGCCCAAGAAGAACAGAAACACCTGGAGCAGGACAACCTGGAGTCTCTAAGGCACAACTCACGCTTTGGGCCCAGTAGGGAGGGGGGCTGATCCACTTCCTCTTATCTGGGACCCCGACTTCCCTTCCGAAGGAGCTATCCACTCCGATTCCCAACAGCCCCTTGCTGTGGAAGGGGCGGAGGCCCCGAGCAGGAACGGAGAGAGAAGCAAAACAAGAGAATCGGGTGGGGAGAGTGAACCCTCGACAGCAGGTCCCATACCTGGCCCTGAGACGCACCTCTAAGGTACAAAGTCAAACTAAAAAAGCCCAAACCAGTTTCTTCCCGGCCTCCCCCCGACCCCGGTGACAGTAGAAAGCTTTTATTATGATTATTAACACGGTCTTGATTTTTCTATCGCAAACAGAACCTCACTGGCCCTGTGAGCATGATGAAGTGCACATCCTAGAGCACCGTGCCTGCCCTGGGGGAAAGGCCAGTCCCACCTTGGGAACCTTCTGGAGCCTCCAGCCAGCTGCTGCGTCCTGGCAGACCCATGGAATTCTAATTGTCCTTTTTGTCCCCCACGAATTAAAAAAATTTTTTAATCGCATGTTAATTTTTCTTTTTTTTTTTTTGTAAACAGTCTTATCCAAGCTAAGATTGAGAATGCTGAAACCCGGTGTTTCTCCCCAAGTTAAAAACCAGTGAGGAGCACCACAGCCTGCCAGCCTTGGACAGCAGAGGCTGGGCCCACCAGCGGGCCACTTCCCCTCAGGCTGCAGCTCTATCTTCAGGTAGAAGCCCCTGACCCCCATGGCCTGGCCCCCCCAGGAGGCCACCTCCCTGCCCTGAGCCTATATCGGCCTCTGAGGCCTCTGCGTCGGCCTCTGGTGCACACTCTGGCTACCTCACTCTCCTGCCAACCTTCTGAGGCCGTTGTGAAGAAACGTAAGACGACTAAAACACTACTGAGTCTGCAACCCAGGGCACCTGGCCCGCTCTGCTCAAGCCCAGGGCCCCCAAGGGACACCAGGGCCGCTCCCTGGTTGGTGGGGGGCGGATGCTGCACCTCGGCCAAGACTGGCTCAGATCTCCGACTCCCGTCTGTAGGGCCGCTGCTCCAGGGCCCCGCCCCCGGCCTGGAGTCTGTCAAAGTCATGCCTGGCCTGTGGGCTGAGGCCGTCCCGACTGTGGCCATCCTGGTCTCCATCCACCTCGTCCTCCTCATCTCGGCTCAGGAAGGCCAGCTCATTTTCATAGCAGAAGGAGCCAGCGCTGGGCAGCAGAAACTTGTTCTCAACCAGGTCCTTGGCGCTGCAGCGGGGCGTGGAGGGCACCTCGTAGGTCTTGTGGAAGTGCGAGTAATCGATCTTGTACTGGTTCTTCTCCTCGAAGAGCACAGGCTCGAAGCGGTGGCCCCACAGGATCTCATTGGCCAGGTAGGAGCTGCGGGCCTGGGTGGTCATGGCTGTGGCCTCCACCATGCCTTCCAGGATGACTACAATCTCGAAGTCGTCTGTCTCCAAGTCCTGCCGGCTGATGCCAAACAGCGGGCTGGCCTCGTCGATCTCATGCAGGATGGTGATGGGCGACACTAGGAAGATGCGGTCCAGCCCCTTGTCAAAGCCCACATCGATGTCGATCTGGTCCAGCGGGATGTACTCGCCCTCCTCCGTGACCCGGGGCTTGATGAGCTGCGCCCGCACGTGGGCCTCCACGATGTGGCTCTTACGCAGGTTGCCCACACGCCACATGAGGCAGAGCTTGCCGTCGCGCAGAGCCACCACAGCGTTGTGGCTGAACAGCAGCGTCTGCGCCCGCTTCTTGGGCCGCGCCATCTTGGCCATGATGGCACCGATCATGAAGGAGTCAATGATGCAGCCCACAATGGACTGGGCCACCACCATAAAGACGGCCACCGGGCACTCCTCCGTCACACAGCGCAGCCCGTAGCCGATGGTGGTCTGCGTCTCGATGGAGAACAGGAAGGCTGCCATGAAGCCATGGACTTGCATCACGCAGGGTGTGCGGCCTCGGCCCTCGGCCGGCTCCAGGTCACCATGCGCCACGGCGATGACCCAGAAGATGATGCCGAACAGCAGCCAGGAGGCGAGGAAGGCCAGCGAGAAGATGAGCAGCATGTAACGCC
Organism: Carlito syrichta; assembly: GCF_000164805.1. Lineage (NCBI taxonomy): Eukaryota > Metazoa > Chordata > Mammalia > Primates > Tarsiidae > Carlito > Carlito syrichta. Next base: position 179,581 of record NW_007249779.1, read on the forward strand.
AGCGGATGTCCACACAGGTGGTAAACATGTCAGCCAGGTAGCGCTGTGACTTCTCGTCCATGTTGGCGAACTCGATGTTGCACTGACCGTTCTTTTTGACAAAGCGGTTGCGGCACCTGCGCCGTGTGTGCACCTTGCCGTTGCCGAAGCCGTTGGCACCCGACATGGTGACCAGATGCAGCCCGTCCTCCTCTGACGACACGATGCTATAGGGGTTGGCCCTGCTGGCTGCAGTCATCCCGGGGGTCGGGGGGCTCTGGCTTGCCCCCAGGCTGGCTCCAGGTGGGGTGGTTCCTGCAACAGAGAGAGGAAAGGGGTCTGGCTGGGCGGTGGTGCTGGCCCACTCCCTATCCCCACCCCAGGGCCCAGACATGACCAGCAGATGTTTCCACCCTGACCAACCCATGACCAAGTGCCTGGTCTTGCCTCCCACCCCAAGCCAGCTCCCCTTTGCCTTCTCAGTGAGGAGAATGGCCCCTGTGTCCTCCCAGTAGCTCCACCAAAACCCTTGGATTCATCTCTACGCCCCACATTCCCATACTTAGGACTGCTTCCGGAAGATATTTAGAATCCCACCCCTTCTCCCACCTCACGGGCCGAGTCCCTATCATTGCCTGCCTGGACCAGTATGGGGACCACCTTGCCAGGCTCCCTGCGTCCACCCCAGTCCCCCAGTGCTCATGGCCATCCCTCTTCTGCTCAATGCCAGAGTTCCCCCAGGACACACAGGACCTGCACGAGGCAGCCCGGTGACCCCTAGGACCTCACCCCCAGGCTCCCCTGGCTCGCTCCCCTGCCCTGCTGCAGCCCACATCCTCCAGCTGTCCCTCAAACCCGCCCTGGACTCCCCCTTCCAGACATCCTCCCACTGCCTTGCCACCCTCAGGCCTTGGCCCCAGAGGCCCATCTGTGCCCCAGGAAGACCACACACCCATCCCACCATGACTCTACAGTACATCAATAACAGTGAAAATGTAGCCTGATTACACTCACCCATTGTCCCCACCCTGAGACCACCACTCCCCAAGGGCAAGGAATTTACTATTTTGCTCCCTGCTGTCCCACCCTGAGGCCTAGAACAGGGACTGCCACACCCTACCGCCCCTCACTTTGGACACCCCAAGCTGAGTCACATCCACGCTCCTGATGCCCACATGTCACGCCCACAGCCTCCTCATCACCAGCGGTGGCAAGCAAGGGGCCTCAGAATCAGTACCCATACAGAGGTCACTTTCTGGCTGACCTCAGCCCAGAGGCCTTCTCTGTCCCTGCTTTCCTCATCTTTAAAGGGGACCACAGGGCTACTCCCCTGGCACCCGGGGAGCGCTCAGAGACATCACCTGTTCCCAGCACAATTCTGGACCCACCCGGGGGAGCACCTGGCTCCCAGCCAGCCTGCTGCACACATTCAAGCACACAGGGCCATCCCAGGGCAGGCCCCACAGGAGGACACCCACGCCAGCCAGAACAAAGCCTGCTCTCAGGCACAGGCTCACATCTATCCCTAGGACAGACAGGCAATAGCCACTCCTCCCCTATGGCCCCTTCAGGGCTCCACGCCAGCCTATTGGTGCCAGGCTGGGTCATCAGTGAGCTGGGAGCCCTGGCACAGCCTGGCCCTATGGCCACTGACTCCATCTGGATCTTAGCCTGCCCAGCTGGGCTGGGCGGAAGCAGGGAGATGGGGACATACCATCGTGGTCAGGGTGCTGAGAAGTTGGGTACATCCTGGGGACCCCTCACTCCCCTATCTTCACTCAGTCACACCATGAGGTCAGAGCTAGACAGAGCCTTGGGCCTGCAAGTGCTTGTAACCACTTTGCCCAGAAGACACTGAAGCCCCCAGTGAAGGTCTCAGGGTGGCTGGGTGCCCACTGCAGGCTGAGTGCTATGCAGAGCTGTCTGCAGACCTTGGGCCCTCCAGGGAGGGGTGGATCACCCTGCTTGACAGACAAAGACCTGGAGGCTCACAATCAGGAAGGGACTTGCTGAAGTCCCACAGAAGGAAGCAGCCATGCCAGATTCAACCCGGTCTGTGTGATCTGGCTTTCAGCTATGTCCACCCTAGCCAGGGCTTCTGACCTCTGCTCCAAACACCTGGGAAACAAGGCAAGAGTGAAGCCCGTATGACTGGCCAAACTGGTAGCATCCCAGGGTCTGTGTCAATTGTGGGTGCCACTGGAGCCCCTGGTCCTGGCGGGTTCGAAGCACTCATAGCAATTACCACCTGAGGTCCTGGGTTGGGGGGAGGCGGGGAGGGAGCACAGACATATCAGCAATGCTCTCAGGCCATCCTCTCAGCAACCCAAGGAGAAAGCTACTATCGTAATGTCTACTTTCTGAATGAGAGTCAGAGAGGTTAAGCAATTGCCCCCAAGTCACACAGCCATTAAGCAGGAGAGCTGAGACTCAAGCCACTTCTGTCTAAAGCAAGATCTCCCACCGTGGGCCTCCAGGCTCCACGGGGCCACCTTTCCTCACTCTTCTGGCCTCCCCCCGCAGCTGCTCCAGCTGACCACCTCACCATGGGTCTGAGAAGCTGAGGCCCGAGGCCGTAATGGTGGACGCTGCTTCTGCCTAGGCCAGGAGGCAGGGAGCCGGTGGTGGTGGGGGTCCCTAGGACTGTGCTGAGACGATGGCTCAGCCCCAGATTCCTGGGCCCTCCAGAGGGAGGTAGCCAGGACCGGGGCACTCAGACGCCGCCGGGAGGCCGCCGGATGCCAGGGGGCGGGTTTGTGTGGCCTGGGGGCCTTGAGGGACGTCCAGCGGGTCATGGCTGCTCCAGCCCGTGCTCCGAGCAGCTCGAGGCCTGCAGGGGACAGAATCGCAAGAATCAAAGGCCAGAGAGCCCAGCCTGCACACTGCTCCCGGCAGCTGGCAGCCTCACACCTGGCCAGCTACCAGGCAGGTGAGGGTGCTCAGCGGCTCCTGGCATCTCTGCCAGGGCTGAGTGCTGGGGACCCACCCAGATTGTATCACACAGGCCCAGAAACCACCACTTCTGTTGATGTTCCTCCTAAAACCATGCAGAGAAAATCAACAAGGTCAGGTTCACATGCTGCTCTCCCAATTCTCAGAGCCAGAAACCATCTCGGATTGAAGTCACCTGTCCAAAGTCCCCCAGAAACAGAGTAGCAGAGACAGAGTTAGAGCCCAGATCTCAGGCTTTAGCCTCCCACAGCCTCATTCTGCTGTGTGTGTGTGTGTGTGTGTGTGTGTGTGTGTGTGTGTGTGTGTGTGAGAGAGAGAGAGAGAGAGAGAGAGAGAGAGAGAGAGAGAAAGCCCAACCACTAGGGTGGTGGGGAGCCCCCTCACTAGACTGTCCCACCCCACTTGGTGAACACAGCACCACAAAGACTGACCCAAAAGAGGACATGGGAGTAAAAACCCCATCACCACAAACTCGACAAGTGTCCCAAGGACACTCTTGCACAAACATAGGCATGGCAAGAAGTTACACAACCGTGCGGTCTTTAAGGATGCAATTTAAGAAATATAGGACAACATCCTCAGCCAGGGACATGCAGGCCTGCTTGGCTCTTGCTCAATGGAGTGCATATGGTGGAATCAGGTAAGACACAGAATCAGAGAATTTGCTTTGCTGAAAGAGGCCTTAGCAAGCAAGGAGGCGGGCTGCCCATGTCACAGATGGGGGAACCAAGATGGAAAGAGAAAAAGACTTGTCCCAGGTCACAAAACAATTTGTGATGAGAGGCTCAAGGCTACAGCTAGGATGGTCCTCTGCAGATGCCCAGGTTGGCCAAGCGGGGGTCCCCAGGTTGCTGGAGGGGAATGGAACTGATGCTGGGGTATGATACCTGAGCTAGACCAGGCGATTTCAACACCAGAGAGGGGTTAAATGAATCTAGCAGGCAGAGAATGGGTAATGGAGAGCACAGACCCACCAGACTTCCAGGAGATGGCGAAGCCGGTCCCCAACCCTGCCGCCTTGCGTGCCTGCTTCTCTGCAGGCCACGGCGCCTGTAGACACTGCCACCTGATGACCAGTGTTCCTGGAGTCCCGGTCAGGGCCTGGCTGGGAGCTTTTAGAGAGGACACCAGAAGGCAGCTGCCACGTGACCTGAGGGTGGGACCCAAGAGTCACCGGGAGGTGCCTCCGGATGGAGCAGGATGCCCCATGCCCATCCCCTGAGGCTCTGGGCTCCTCAGATTTCAGTGACATCCGGGAGGAGACCAGGCAAGGCCTGGGTCCATATTCCCAGATGCCAGGAAAGCACTGACCGGAAGGGAGAGTGGAGAGACCCACACTGCCCAGATGAAGACACAGGGCCCCAGAGGGGGCGGTCCCAGGAGCAGCCCCTGACCAGACACCTCCCGAGGTCTGAACACAGTCATCAATACTCATCCAGCACTTCCTACCTGCCAGATTCTGTTCTAAGAGTATTAAAAATGAATCCATTTAATCCCAACAATAATACAGTAGCTATTATCTCTATTTTCCTGATGAGTAAATGGAAGCTCAGAAAGATGGAATCACCTGCTGAGGGCTACACAGCCTGTAAGAAATGGAGTTTCCAGGTTGGGGTATGGGGGCGAGACCAGTGACCTGTCACCCAGGTCCCAAACCTGACTGTAGCATGAGACTGTGTTCTTCCCAATCCTCAAGCCCCTGTAATCTCACTTGACACTGAGATGTACAAATTGCCCAGAATCGGCACTCCAAAGCACAGGTGTAAGGGCCCTCACCAGCACCCCTGACCCACGGCCATTCACGCAGCTTACATGCCAGGTTGGGGCACTCACTGGTCACAATCATGCCATACCATCAGAAGGCTCGTTAGAGATCACTCGGTGCAGGGGAGGCCAGCGTGTGGCCAGTGTGGCCTCCACCAGCCTGCAACCATGGCAGACACCACTCGTCAACTGCAGAACTTTCTTCCATTGCACCCAGGACAGCTCAGAATCTTTCCTAATCCAGGCACCATCCATCAGGCTCAGTGTGATACCAACCCTTCCTTTGCAGATAGGGAGACTGAGGCTCCAAGACAACTCCCTCGTTCAGCCACACAGGAAGTGAGAGGCAGACCCAGCCTGCAGGGCGCAGGGTTCTCTCTCACAGCAGGTTCTGCCCAGAATGTGGGCCCTCAGCGAGGCTGGGCTGGCATCTGGGACATGAGGAGGGGCCGCTTTGGGGGGGGGTGCAGAACGAGAACCAGGAGCTGGAAGCAAGAATGTGCAGGACACCCTAGAGGCAGCAAGAGAGCTGTGCTGACCAGGAGTCAGGCAATGGTGTGGAGGGAGACTTCAGGGGGGCAGCATGCCTGCTTCTCACAGTCTGAGGAGAAGTTGGTGATCTCTCGTGCACAATCCCCTTTCTAGGCCAAATTCCCCCAGCTGGAGGCTCAGCAGTCCTCCGCCTTCCATGTCACTTATAGCCTGCAAACGTTAGAGATCAATGCCATGCAGGCATTCTGTGCCAAGCCCAGGCCAGGTCCGAGGAGAGAAGCAGCAGCAAACACATCGGTGGGGGCGGGGGGAGATGGGGTGGTCAGTGTTAATTCATATCCTGCGCCCTCACCACCTCAGGTCCAATTGTCCCAGTTTCTTCAGCCAATGAGAATGTCTTTCTGCCCCAAAGTTCTCTCTGGCCATGAGCTTACTCTGCATGCAGGGGGTGGCCTGGGAGCCAGCACCGCCAGGGACAGTCTTCAGTCAGTAACTGACACGCGCAGGTGACAAGCACCCAGCAAGCTGCCCCTTGCATGGGATGACTTTAAGGCCAGACTCTGTGCCTTCTCTCTGGCTTCCCCAGCTGGCTCGAGCTCCAATTGCCCCAGCTGTAACTCTATCAATCACATGCACTTTATTGGTTCCTTCTCATCCCTGATTCACTTCCTTACTTCCTGGGCTCATCTCCCACTAAACCATTTGCTCTGGGCACTTTGTCCCCTGGCCCTCCTGGTGGGGGAATTTGGCCTAGAAATTGGCATCCCCACAGCAAAGACTCCTGGCTCCTAAATCCCAGCCTCCTTTCCTGGACACCCCACACCATACCCGCCCCCCACACTCTCCTCCCCATCGTCCTCCTCCATGAAACCCTTTAGGATTCTCTAGCCCTGAACTTTTTCTGTTAGAACCAGAAGCTACTTTCTACCTTGTATGGGAGTTGATCTTGTCCAGACCAACCTCAGTGACCCTGAGAGGCTAGGGCAGGCCTTGGCAAAGAGGGGGCACCCAGGAAATGTTCCCTGACCTGATGAAAGGATGAAGGATTATGCAGCTTAATAACAGAATGGATGAGGAGATGGATGGAACAGTGAATGAGTCGGCAGATATATGTACAGATGGGTGGTCCAGCAGAAGGATGGATAAATCGGGCTGACTGATGGATGAGTAGATGGACAGGGGGAAACCAGACAGAGGAACAGTATAGGCGGGTAGAGGGTGGCTGGATGGATGGTTGAGCAGATAAATGGGTGGGGGGGTAAGGAACGGACGGAAGGTGGTTGGATGGGTGGACAGGTGGATGGGTGGATAGGTGAGTGGATAGGCGGGTAGATGGATAGATGGGTGGGTGGATGAGTGGATGTGTAAATGAGTGTTTGATGGAATGGGTGACTAGATGCACAAGTGTACACCAGTGACTTTCATCTTACCTCTTGAATTCGATCTTCTAAGTAATGGTGTTGAGTGGGCAAGTGACTGTCTTCAAGGCTGAATTAGCAGTGGCAGCCATTTCCCAGGCACCAGCAAGAGAGGATCCAGTCACTAGAACATCCTAAAGTTAACAGAGCAAAGCCAAGTTACTGTAGATGGTGCCGCTCTTCTTAGATGGGGCTCAAAAGCAAGACACTTCCATGCGAGCCCACTTTGTTGCTCACCTTCCTGAGGGCTCCACAGGAGGTGGAGGGATCTCTAGGAGCCCTCTGATACCCCACAATGTTGCGGCATACAAGCCCTGTCCATAACAACCACCCAGAACCAGAGAAAGGCAGAACAAGATGGGTCTTCAGAGAAAGGAACAGCTAACAATTGTTGAGTATCTCTTGCATGCCAGACACTACAGAAGTTTTACGGGAGTCATCCACCCACCCATCTACTCTCACATACATACATACATCTTGTAGATGAATGGATGGATGGATGGATGGATGGAGGGAGGGAGGGATGGAGGGATGGAGGGATGGAGGGATGGATGGATGTGAAAGTAGATGGGTGAGTTGGTGGGTAGATGGATAGATGGATGGATAGAAGATGGATGGATGGATGTGAGGGTAGATGGGTGGATGGATGGATTAAGGGATATATGTAAGAATGTGAGGGTAGATGGGTGGGTGGATGGATGGATTATACGGATGGATGGATGGATGGATGGATAGATGGATGGATAGGAGGGTAGATGGATAGATGGATGTATTAAGGGATGGAGAGATGGATGGATAGATGATGTGAGGGTGGATGGGTAGATAGATGGATTCAGGGATATATGTATGTATGTGAGAGTAGATGAGTGGGTGGATGGATGGATTATATGGGTGGATGGATGGATGGATGGATGGATGGATGGATGGATGGATGGATGGATGGATGGATAGATGGATGGGTGGATGGGTGATGAAATGGGTAGATGGATGGATAGGGTATTTGGGCGAGTGGGAGAGATAACTGGATGGATGAGTGGGTGGGCATATGGAAACTATATGTATGGGTTCACCTCAGTAATTTGCCAGAGACTTGCCTTGGGCACACACACATCTTACATGATTCTTGCAATCCCTAAGACTCAATTTTACCATCTGTCAAAGGGGCTCCCTGTCTTCCTCTCCAGCACGCAGTGAGGATCAGGAGAGAGGATGGTGGGAATGGGGAGAGGATGGTGGGAGGGGAAGAAGACGGTGGGAAAGGGGAGAGGATGGTGGGAAGGGGCTCTGAGGATTTCTGAACTACTTTGAAATGTGTCTCACCTCCCGCCTCTCAGCTGCGGGGCTCACAGGGCCCGCCCTTTCCAAGGTTATAGCCAAGGTTGGTTTGTCACACTGGCTTTTCTGGCTGGGATTAAGGAAACTGTTGGTGAGTCACTCCCACATCATACGCCTCCTGGGGCAGGCGACAGCGGTTTAGAGGCACAGAGACCTTGATTCAAATCCCAGCTCTGCCCCTCACAAGCTGTGTGACCTTGGGTGTGTCACTTCCCCCTCTCTGAGCTGACTCTAAGCTGGTGACCTGCCTGGTGGCCCTTCAGTCTCGCTTCACCCTCCAAGCCTCCTGATCCCAGGTCCCTGCTTCCCTATCCCTCTTTGTTCCCGGAGCAGCAGCCATGGGCCTGCACTTGCCTCTCTCAGTCCTTTCACTCTCAGAACTGTGGGGGCACAAGGCTCATAACTGTGGGGGAGGCCCCATCACAAGCCAACATTGCACAGCTGGGACCCTCCACAGCAGGGCCCTGAGATCGTACCCCTCCCAAGTGGGCCCACATTGTGCCTGGCCCTGCCTGCTCAGCAGCTGGCTTCAGTCATCCTGACACTCACAGCCCTGCCTTGGAGGAGAGACGGTTCACCCTACTGAGCAGATGGGGAAACTGAGGCTGAGAGAGGCTAAGTCCTTTGCCCTGGTCACTTAGAGCTCTGAGCAGTGGAGATGGGATGTTGTCACAGGGCCATGGGGAGCCCCAAAGGGGCAGGGTGGGAGGGGCAGACAGCAGCCCCAACCCCCTTCTGCCGATCACCTAACCTGCTCCAGGCTCTCCCAACCTTGTTCCTCACCCCCTATTTCCTGGAAGGGGCTTTCCCCAGACGCGCAAGTTCAGCTGGATTTGTTCTCATCTATGAGGGAAACAAAACTAGCTCCACTCTACATGGAAGGGAAACTGAGACACGGAAAAGTAAAGCCACTTGCTCAAGGTCACAGGGCAGGTGGTGGCTGGCTGGAAACTGTAGCTAGGTCTCTGGATGTCCTGTTCAGGCTCCCCTGCCACCTGCAGGGGCCACAGCAACCTACCACATGCACTCACCCCTCCAAGTCCACCAAATGTTCCCTGGGTCGTGGTCACTATGCTGGACAGGGAGGAAGGGTGTGGGGGCAGTGCTTCCATGTGACGGGCTGGCCCAGAGCCACCAGCACAGGAGGGCAGAGTCTGGGCCAGCACCAAGGCTGGGCCTGAAACCACCCACGGGACAGGGCAAGGCGCTTCCCTTTCCTGTGGCTCAGCTTCCTCCTCTGAAAAACAAGGCTGGTGATGCCTGCCTGGCCTCCCAGAGGACATGCCATAACACTGAAGGTGGTGACAAAGGTGCAGGCTGGGCACAGGGCCAGGCACCAGTGGGGCTCTGGGAGGTGGCAGCTGTCATCCTCCCTGGAGGGTCTGGCTGCCTTCCAACCCACTGGGGCCCTTCCCAGGGCCTCAGACTGCAAAGTGAAGTGGGGTGGAGTGCCCCAGCTATTTGCCCTGCCTCTGCCCTACCTGTGACCCCACTCCTCAGGGGACCATCAGGAGGGGACACTGAGCCCTGTCTCCCATGTCTGGCCTTCAGAGACCACCCAGCAGGGCAGGTCCTCCCAGCATTCTCTGTGAGAGACTGTCAGGCTTTGACACCCACATGGGCAGCCGAGAGCAGAAACAGGCTCCCCGACACAACAGAAAGCTGGCTGCCCAAACCTCCGTGGGTGGCCTCTGCATATCCTCAGAGGCTACCCCAGTGGACAACTAACCACAGGAAGCGCGAATCCTCCCCCTGGCGCAAGAGCTCCCTTTCTGCCCCGTGCCCGGGATGTGCACAGTCCACAAAGGGTGCTCAGAACCTTGAGGGACCTCGACCCTTCACATTCCATGGCCTGGATATGGAGATGGACACATCAACCCCAGGGACTGGCTGCACCAAGCGACCCGAGGAGTGGACATCCACACTGTGAGCCCCAAGGTGAGGCCGGGTCAGGAGGTTCCGGCTTCCCCAGAGCGGACAACAGCCACACCAAACACCAAGGATGTTTCTGATGGTATTTTTATCTTGAGAACATCCTTTGCAGAGGGAGGGGGGAGAAGGGAGACAGGGTGTCCTTGGCCCCAGGCCCCTGGGAGCAGCAGAGAGCAGAGGCCCCTTGGCGCCCTCTACTGGAGAGACCGTTGCAGACACTGCCCCTTCCCTGGGCTTCATTGAGTCCCAGGACCAGGGAGGACCTGGAGGGTGCTGAGGATTGCATGGGGTTCCTGGTTCTGCTCCAACTTGCTGGGTGACTGGGGCCTCCCTCTTGCAGTCCTCCCTGAGTGCCCACCCGATGTCAGGCTCTGCACTGGGCACCAAGTACTTGAGTAGGAACCCACGGGAGCCTGCCTTTATGGGGCACTCTGCCTTACAGGACAGTGAAAAGTCAGCCGTCACACCACACTGGACCAGAGCTACCAGAGCCCTCAGGAGCCCAGGGGAGGTGTCTAACCCGGCTGGGGGCAGGGGGCTTCCTGGAGGAGTATCTGGGGGCCTGAGAGGAAGCAGCGAGCAGGAGCAGAGAGAGTCCCTCTGAGACAGAATGCAGTATTGCTGAGGAGTCAGAACAGCTTGGGATCACCCCGGAGTGTCGTGAAGGGCACACAGAGTCTCACAGATCTGGGTACAGATTCCAGCTCTGCTCTTCCGGCACTGGGCCTCGGGCAAGTTTCTCCCAGCCTCTAAACTTCCCTGTCCCTGTCTGAAAACCAGGGGGCTGGTCCAGCTGGTTCACAGACTTTCTAGGATCCCAAGGGATTGGGGGTTTATGGGAAAGGTGTAGACAAACAGATGGGACATACCCTTGTCACCCCAATTATAGGGAAAGCTGTGGTGTACTGAGTGCCTAATGTGTGCAGGTGATGGGGCCAAGGCATTACATTGGCAGATGAAGAAACCGAGACTCTAGGAGGTCTCAGATGTCATATTAACGAGCTTGGAGTTGGTCCCAGGACAATGGGGATCTCAAGGGCCATAGGAGAGTTTGAAAGTATAAGAGTTCTGGGGCAATGTGGCCTGGATGTCTGGATTGAGCTTGTCTCTGTTCCTTTGTGTCACATATCTCTCTGATCCCCAGTTTTCTCACCTGTAGAATGGAACTGACCACAGGACCTATCTCACAGCCTTGTGAGGTTTCAAAGGCAACTGCCCAGCTGGAAACTCGCAGCCCCCCATCACAGCTCTCACTCTGGAGAGAGCCACAAGTCCTTTATTATTATTATTTTATTTTTTTATTTTTTGAGTTGGAGTCTCACTCTGTCACCCAGACTGGAGTGCAGCGGCCACTCCCAGCCACCGCAGCCTCGACCTGCTGGGCTCCAGCGATCCTTCCGCCTCAGCCTTCCTAGTAGCCGGAATTACAGGCATGCGCTACCATGCCCAGCTGATTTTTGATTTACTGTAGAGATGAGGTCTCGCCAAGTTGCCCGGGCGGGTCTCAAACCCGCGGGCTCAGGCAATCCACTCACCTCAGCCGCCCAAAGCACGGGATTATAGGCTGAGCCACCGAGCCTGGCCACAGGCCCTTTTTTAAAACTTTTTTAATTTTTTTGAGTTGGAGTCTCACTCTGTCGCCCAGGTTGGAGTGCAGAGGCACACTCATGGCCACCCCAGTGTCGATCTACTGGTTCCAGCAATCCTTCCACATCAGCCTTCCGACTAGTCGGAACTACAGGCGTGCACTACCATGCCCAGCTAATTCTTGATTTATTGTAGAGATGAGATCTTGCCAAGTTGCCCAGGCTGGTCTCAACCCCGTGGGCTCAGGCAATAAACTCACCTCAACTTCCCAAAGTGCTGGAATTACAGGTTGAGTCACTGAGCCTGGCCTAGCCACAGGCCCTTTTAAGACCTCGACTGGACCCTAGTCCAGGCAAGAAGGAATGAACAGAGGAACATGGTGGGGAGGAACCCCAAGGGAGGGACCAGGCAAGCGAAAGTCCCGTGGCTTCTATTTTTCTTACAGCTGTCCATTTTTCAAGCTTCAACTTAATTTGAATCTCAGACATTTCCTGAGCAGCCAGCATGTGCATAGGAAAGCAAGGACCTGAGATAAAGGGACAAGAAGCAGCCTGGGACCAGAAAGACTATTTTTTAAAAAGGCTGGAAAAGTTGCCAAAATAAAAATATCTATGATGTTGTTTATCAAAATACATCATAAATAAAATAAAAGGTAAATAACAAATATTTGTTATGAAAAATGATTGAGATGTTCAGTATATAAAGAGTTCTCATAAATCAACAAGAAAAAAAAGGACACAGTAGGAATGAGCAGAGGATTCAGGTTGGGCTCCCAATGTCTCTGGAGTGTACACACTTCAGAGCCTCAGCTCAAGCTGGCCCCTCATCATGGAATGCTTTTCTCTGCCTTTCAGAACTCAGTGCATCCTTTAAACTCAAAGGATGCCTCCTCTGTGAAACCCTCCTAGATTTCCCTGGGTCCCCTGCTACTCCTCTCTGAGTACCTCCAGTATGCTTCTTGGGCCCCTGGAACCAAGTGACTGGCTTCTGCTCATCGCATCAAAGAATGTCCCAAGTGGGGTGGCTCAAGCTTATATGACAAAGGAGGAAATGAGACCGAGAGGAGCCATGCCCAAGGTCACCAGTCTGGGAGCCATAGAGCTGGACCTACCAAACAGGTGTCCTGTCTCTGGTCCCTCTGTGCCCCAACCACCACCTCCCCAGCGAGCCCTCCAGCCCTGCCTTGCTCTCAGCAGGGAAGGCCCCAGACTGTGGCTCCTGTTTCTCCAAAACAGACCAGCCAGGATCAGGGCCTCAGCCTCCCGTAACATCACCATTCTCTGCGGGGGAACGCCCAACAATTGTGTTCTTAGCTTCCTTTTTTCTTCCCCATTTTGTAATTCTGACCCTATTTCAGGAGCAGAAGATTCCCTGGGAGGGCCTGATAGACCTCTGAGGGCTCCAGGGTTCACCCTGGCATGGGCAGGGGCTGAGCTCAGAGATGAGGAGTCTGATTAAATAGAGTGGGCTTCCAGAGAACCCATCATTCCAGCCGGGGCCCCCTTCACAGTTCAGATCTGAGAGCAGGCCAAAGTTCTGCTGCCCGGAGTCACACTTAGCGTTTAATCACTCAGCAAATGTCTATCGGGCCTCTGCTATGTCAGATACCATACATGGAGCCCATGTGCTCATGCACAAAGCAGACAAAAAATATGCTGGGGAAAAAAGAACCCAAGTAATTCTGGAGACAGGTGGGGACTACGCCTCTGGGGAGGTGACACTTGATAAGACATGGCCAGGAAAGAACGTAGGAAGAGAGTATTTCTGGAAGGGGTGACCCTGCGGACAAAGGCCTTAAGGCTCGGAACTGGGGCAAGGCGGTGGGGCTGGAGCTGGGTGTATCAGAAAGAGGTAGAGAAAGGGAGGCGGAGACAGCAGACACACAACAGAGTAAGACGTGGGCAGCCCAGAAAGGGTGAGGACTTGGCCTGGGATGCACAGTCGGCTGGGCAGATGGGAGTCCCTGGGCCTTCTCTTCCTCATCTACCAAGGGTGATGATAATTCACGTTCCGGAGACCAAGCTCACAGGAAATGTTTCCCATTCCTGCCTGGCCACACACCAGACACCTTGCCTAAGGCCCTTTCTTCTCCATTCTCCCTCAAACTCCTCTACATTTCTCAACACCCATTTCCAAGCCCCCACCTCTTGTGCTTGCCTCTGTTCTTGGCCAGACCGAGTCCAGTGCAACCTATCTTTCTGAGTCTCCCCTACCAGGCCAGAAGCCCTCTGACGGTGGGACCTGGGTCTAGCTGCCCTGAGGGATTCCAGCATGGGGCCAGGTTGAGGAAGAGGCTGGGTCCCAGGATCTGGCCTCTGTGCCCTGGGAGTGGCCTTGAGCCCTGAGGCCTGCATCGCAAGACAACAAGCAGAGCTGCAGCCCACCCCAAGACCATTCCTGCCTCCGCTGGCCAGGGGACTTTGCTCTGTCCTTGGCACCACCCCTTTGGGGTCTTGATTTCCCCATTTGACAAATGAGAGGCCCTGTAGCTGGGGGGTCTCCCACCTTCCTCCCTTATTAATGGCTCCCAGCAGGGCAGCCGCCGCAGGGAGGGAGCACGGTTGTCCTTCAGACCCCCGCGGAGCTCTGAGCTCAGTCCAGAGACCAGAAAATGTCAGCTTTCTGCCAGGCCAGCAGGAGGGTTCCAGACCAAGCCTGGGGATCCCAGGGCTCCTCCCACCTCTATGACCCTGCTAGAAGATTCACAATGCCTAGTTTGGGCATTTCACCCACAATAGCCAGGTGGGGGGCCTAGGCACACAGCTGGCCCCTTACCCCTGCTCTCCCACCATGGCTGGGAAACTAGAGCACAGGTCCCAGCACCCTAGATGCCTGCCTTGCTCTCAAATCCCCCAGTGGGCTGCACAAAGAGACTGGGGGCAAAGCAAGGGAGCTGGGCAGGGCAGGAGTGGGCTTGCAGCAACAGAGGCTTGTCCAGGAGGTCCCGTCGCAGGGTCCAGGGATGGAATCCAGGGCTCTGGGAACCTGATGGGGGAATACTATTCATGTCTCCTTCCACAACCTCCTTAAACGTACGGTTCCTTCTGCAATGAACAGAGGCAGGAGGGCCCAACCCCAGGCGCACAGAGCCCAGCTCCCCCAGCCCTTATGGCTGGAGCTGCACAGCCCTCCTCCCGGCATCCCAGGAGCCGGCGACAGAGTCTCCGCCAGGCCTTGCTGGTCGCGGCATTCATAGGGCAACGGCATGCTAAGTACTACGTCACACATCTTCAAAGCGTGTTTGATAAGTATTTCCTTTGTAGCGCCACATGAGTTCTCTCGTGAATTCAAGAGTGTTATTCTGAGAAAGTAGGTGTCACAAGCATCCAGGCACACCAACAGCTCAGCACGTCACTTCAGAGGAGGGAGAAGGGCTGAGGTTGGCCAGGTTGGGGCCGAGGCCTCGTCGTGAAAGGCCAGGGCAGCCTGGGCCCTTCACCCACCCGTCCACCTGTTCTTTCATCCGTTCATTCATCCGTCCCCTCCGCAAAAATGTCTCTCCCGAGCACCAAGTCTCTGCCAGGCTCTGTGCGGAGCACGGCACGAAGAGGGGGGGAAAGCCCTGCCTCTTGTCCCCAACAGACCCAGGGGAGACAGACATTCCAGGAGAAAGCAGATAAGCACAGACGATTCCGGCTGCAGGAGGTGCTGTCTGACTGCCCAGGAGGAACGATGCTGCTGACTGGGAGAGAGCCAGGACTGGAGCTGGGAAGCAGGCTCTGAGCCACAGGGTCTGAGGAGTGAGGAGGAGGAGGTAGGAAAATGAGGGCTCGGAGGGACGGGCGGGGCAGGCCGCTCCAAGGCCTGGGGCAGGCCAGGGCTTTGCTCCCCACCCTGCTCTCTCAGATCCATCCCACAGCCCCTGGAGCTTGGGGTCCTGTGCCCAGGCCAGGAACATGGCCGGGATGCAAGGAAGGGTATGCACTGCATCTGGGGCACAGGGAAGGGTATGCACCGCTTCTGGGATGCAGAGACGTATATGCACCATGTGGGCCTTCGCACATTCCCTGCATTATCTCATCCAGTCCTGGGTGAGGAATGGCTCCTCGTGGCCTGATTTCACAACTAGACCGAGGCACCCCACAGCTAGAGGGTGGCGAGCAGGTCCCCACCAAGGACGTTCTGACGCCACACCACCTCGCGCCAACCTCTTACCGCCACGCATGCTTTTCCAACCCCAATAAACTGGGACTGTGCACCTGCTGTGCATCAGGAATGCCCAACACTGTGACATACGCCACTTCCTTTCACGAGATTGTTCCTTTTGATAGAGGCTAGAAACTGGGGCTTGGAGGGGGTGAGTGCCATGCCCAGGGCTACACAGCCAGTCCTCAGCAAAGCCAAGGTGGGAATTCAGGGCTTCCAGGGCTGAGGGAACAGAGACCCAGGACTTGACCATGCACAACGGCCTTGTTGTCTCTAGAAGAAATCACAGCCTCTCCAGGTCTGGCTTGGACCACTACCTACAGGAAGCCTTCTCTGACTACATGACCCCCACCTGCCTCTGCCCCATCCCTTGGGTGGCAGCTACTTGGTGCTGTGAGGCGTCAGGGGCCTGGTGTCTGGACCCTGTTTGGCCCTTGATGTGCTATGTGACCATGAGCCGCTGTCCCTCTATGAGCCTGGGCC
The DNA here is from genome assembly GCF_000164805.1 of Carlito syrichta. Classification (NCBI taxonomy): domain Eukaryota; kingdom Metazoa; phylum Chordata; class Mammalia; order Primates; family Tarsiidae; genus Carlito; species Carlito syrichta. The sequence continues at coordinate 195,669 of NW_007249779.1, forward strand.
TAAGAGAAAAACAAGGTAAGTTTAGGGGCATTTGTCCTGGAGCAAAGTATGACCAGCAGTGTCTGCTCAGAGAGCAAGTGGGACAGCCACTGAGAGCTCCAGGAAAAGCTTTCTCATGCCCAGAGCGGGCTGGAAGAGCTTTTATTTTGTACCTACTTTGCACACCTCTCAGGCCTAAGATGCTGCCTGAGACTCTCCTTGTTCCAAGACGAAGAAACAGGCTCAGAGAGCAAATTCATGGCTCCAAGGCAGCATGGCCATCCGGTGCCTGGGGACCAGGCATCCTGGAAGGGTGGCATGTGCCAGTTTCTGGAATGCCTGGCCAGAAGCGGGGCGCAGGGGGTGCTTACTGTGCCCCACAGGCCAAAGACAAACGAGGCTGCTTCCCACCTCAACCTCACAACAGGATAAACTGGAAGTAAGGCAATGTTGAGAGGGACTCCTCCTTCCTGGGACTGGTCCCAGCCTCCACCCGCTTTAGCCTACCCTGCCTCCACCCCTGAGGCACACCTTGTGTCAGTTTCTGCATCTGTAAAATGGGCCTAATCATATTGTCTCCAATGTGACTGTCGGGGGATTAACAGTGTTAGTTTACGCAAAGTGCCCAGAATAGGGTTCAACACACCTGCTATGCCTGATGCACATTACACGCTACATACTATGTACATGCTCACTCTCATGACCACGGCTCTGTACACGAGCCTTTGCTGGCAACACATCCACACGTGTGCACAGATACATGCCTCAGGTACGACTGCATGCTATTCTAGGCCTCCCCCAAGAAACAGACTTTGAGTCAAGGATTTGGGAGCAGGTAGCTTATTTGGGAGATGACCCCAGAAGCCACTGGAAAGGGAGTAGGAATGTGAGGTGGGGACAGGACGGAAAGCAATAATGGCTGCGCTGATAGGCAGGTCATCATCACTGTGGTCACCTGGGCTCCAGCTCCCTTGTGTAGAATGCATCTCAGAGTTATCCCCCCTAAGAGGCAAGGAAGCCCCTTGGAGGGACAGTCCAAGGTGCCATGGGCAGCAGGGACTGTGAGACGCTGCCAGGAAAGGGGTAGGGGCTGCCAGGTGGGAATGGCACGTTAATTCCCTTGGCAGCACACGCAGGCAACTCTGGTGGCTGGAGGAGGTGCTGGACAGAGCCTAGGGTACCCAGGGAAGAGCTGGGTGTGATGAGGGAAGAGGGTCGACAAGTAGCAACTCACACACAGAGATTCGTGTGCCTGCGTGTGCAGCCATGAGCCGGTTGTGCGAAATCCATCCACATGTGCACCTAGTGTGCACACAGACATGGGCCCCTGTCCTTCCTCAGATGATCGATCTGTGCCCATGTTCATTTGGGGTTAGGGGTCTCTGCGTGTCTGACCTTGCACACATGTGTTCATAGGCACAGGCATGTCTGTTCTTTACACATGTGTACACAGGCATGGACACACACACACTCGTGTCCAGGGTTATGTCCTCACCCGGGCCTGGCAGTGGCCACAGGGTGGCAGGGATGGTCTGGTCACCTTGGCAACAGGGCAGGAGTGGCTAAGTCTGGGACAGCTTTGGTTCAAAAGCAAAAAAAAAAACCAAACCACTGAACACAAAGAGACCAGATGAAAAGGACATGGGAGGGGGGAGAGAGGGTGGGGCCCCAGGCTCTGCTCACAGCTCGCCACCCCACAGGGCCGAGGCCCCACGTCAGTCTTCAGGCGTGGGGTCCTTCCCAGAGTCACCAAGCCCCAGCAGCAGGAGCCCCAGACACCAGGGACTCTGCAAACCAGGGGATGCTGGGCCACACCCGCACAAAAGTCACCCTCTCTGGACAATCAACGCACTAACTGCACACACTGCCCATGGCCAGTGCATTAGCCCAGATCGTGTGATGATTTATTCACGAGCTCCCATCTCTTTCTCGTCCCTACGGCTGGCTCATCAGCCTTTGCCGGGAGGGGAGGGCGACCCACAGACGCTTCCCTATCCTTGCTGGAAAACATTGCATGCTATTTATATTTCATCAGACAAGAGTGCACGGGGATGAAACCGCCAGTGATCCGCTCCCCGCAGGCAGTGGGAGCTGAAACCCCCACCGGGGCAGCGTTCTCAGGCATGAGAAGCTGAGGTTTCCTGCATCCTTTGGGGTGGCCCTTGCTCGAGAGCCTGCGGCAGAAGCTCTGATCACAGTTACAGGGACGTTACCTTGACTGCCTCCCTGTGCCCTGAGAAAGCCCTACAGGAAGATTCTGCTATTATCCCCATTTGACAGAGGAGGCCAATGAGGTTCAGAGATGTGAAGTGATTCACCCAAGATCACACAGCCTTGTGGCAGAGCCGAGCCACAAGCCCAGGCAGGTGGCCCCAGAGCCTGTGCCTTTAATGCCAGGCATTTGGCCTCCCTAATTCAGTCCACAAGCAGCCCTAGGAGGTAGGCACCGATATGATCCCTGTTTTACAGATGAGGAAACTGAGGCTCAGAGAGCTAAGGGGACTTGCTCAAGGTCACACAGCCATGTGATCCTGGCAGACGGTGTGCTCCAGCCATGTGATCCTGGCAGACGGTGTGCTGGGCCCTGGGTGATTCCTCTGAACCATGAGCCCTGGCCAGAGCCTCCCAAACACCTTCCTGCATCTAGGGAGCAATCCAGGGAGAAGTGAGAATGGCTCCAAGCAGTCAGCCCCTGCAGCCACCTGAAGGCACAGTCAAATGGGGAGCCCACACCTGATGCCCAGCCCATCCCCAGACACCAAGTGAAGGCCCAGCTCCACTGGCTATAGTGGCTCCAGGAGCCCCGCTGTCAGGACAGTGATAAATGTGAACGGCCCTTGAATTGCAGCTCTGGCGTCTTGTCATCCTCACCCGGCCAGGACAGCCCTCCCCCATCCAACTGGGCTGAGGAGCCCTGAGAACCCATGCCCACCCCTCAGGGTATCTCATAACTGAGGGCTTTCCCTGAGCCTGGAGGGAACTGAGCTAGCTAGAACCCTGGTCCCTACATAGGCAAGTCTGTCTCGGCCTCTGCATCTGCCTCTGTAAGAGGGGGCACTGACAGCCTCGGAGGGACTTGCGGCCTGGCAGGGGCCTACACATGGTAATGGCCCAGCAAGGAGAAGCTGTGGTCATAGATATCATCTGCAAAGCAGGAGAAAGGCACACACTCGAAGACAGACCTGGCAGGCTTTGCAGTGGCCCAGTTCTGTGATTCCCTGGCTGGGTCATCTCAGGTACCCGGCTGCCACTCTCTGAGCCTCAGTTTCCCTGTCTGTTAGCTAAGAACTTCTCCCAGGGCATAGGGGAAGCAAGGAGCCCAGGGTGCATGCAGTGCTCGGTTTCGGCCTCAGCAAACGCTTGAGAGCCAAGTCAGCACTTCATTCCCATTCCAACTCCAGACCAGGGCAAATGGCACCTTGGAGTGACCCCGGCCTGTGTCTGCCCTCTTAGGACCAGGTACAGAGGGACTGTGACCCAACTGAAGAGCCAGAGGACAAGCAGACTGGCTGCAGAGGCCCAGAGAGGGCGGGCTGTGCCTGGGCCACACAGCAGGACAGGGCAGAGCAGGCCACGCTCTGGAAACAGCCTCGCCCACCAAGTAGAGAGGCTCAGGCCACTTCCCTGCCTCAGCTGAACCCCAAACACCCTGCCCCCCTCCCCAGGCCGGTGCACAACCTCTGCCTGAGCTCTGCCACTCAGCTGTGGCAAGACTGAGCAAATCTCTTCACCTCCCTGGCCTCAGTTTCCCCATCTATAACATGGGAGCAATAAGATGTGATAGCTGTGAGGATTAATGAGTTCATAAAGAATTTAGAGCCATGCCTGGCATAGAGAAATATTATATCACAAGCCCTGTGAGCATCGTCACCTTCACTATTTCTGTGCCAGGCACTGTAGATACAGCAGGAAGCAGCCCCAGCCATCCTAGCAAGGGCCACACCATGTGGTCGTCTTTTGTATCCAGGCCTGCCAACCTCAGGGGTCCTCCAGCACTTCCAGGGACCCCTTTGCTACAGCCCCAGCAGAGCCTGGAGAGAGTTTCTAGAAAGAAAATGAACAGACCATTTCTGACGGCCTTTCCTCTGGCGACACAGACTCCCAACAGTGCCCACCTCCAGGCTTCTGCCCAAGCTGCTCTCCCTCCCGGGACACGCATGCCAGGGTTTCTCTCTGTCACAGCCCCGACCACACGAGGCAGTCACTGTCCCCACCCCCAGCCTGAGCATCTAGTCCTGATTCATCTCCGGAATCACTGCATTACCCAGCGCAGGGCGGGCACAAAGCAGGGGCTCTGTGTCTGCTTCCAGAACAACAACAATAATCTATAATGAGAGTTTATGTTTACTGAGCATTTACTATGTGTCAGACTTTGTACCCAAATACTACACAGTCACGTGCCACTTAACGATGGGAATACATTCTGAGAAATGTGTCACTGAGCGATTTCTCGTTCTGTGAACACACTAGAGTGTGCCTACACAGACCTAGATGGTGCAGCCTACTACACACCCAGGCTGTGCCGTCTGGCCTATTGCTCCTGGGCTACAAACCTCCGCAGCATGTTACTGTGCTGAGTACTGTAGGCAGCTGTAACACAACGGCAAGTATTTGTGTATCTAAACATATCTAAATATAGAAAAGGTACAGTAAGATATTGTATAAAGATCAAAAATGGTTCAGTGCACAGGGCAGTTCCACTGTAACCTGTGGGACCACCATCATATATGGAGTCAGTCCTTAACTGAAACATCATTATGCAGCCCGTGACTGTACCCAGATGCTCACATTTAAGCCTCACAAGAACCCTACGATACAGATGTCATAATTTTACAGAAGAGGAAACTGAGGCACAGGGAGGTAATCTTCAAGCACTGGAGACTTCAAGTAGACTACAGACTGGACTCAAAACCCCTCTGGGCCCCATGAGCAGGAGAGGCCAGCACCAGTGACCAGCAGTGCCCTGAGTGGTACCCCCAGCCCCGAGCCTGGAGAAGCCATGTTTTCCACAGGCCCAAATGAATGCCCCTCAGAGGATGTCCCCAGCCTCAGGCCATGCCCAAGTGTTTGCCCCACTGCTCCACAGGGAGTAGGAGGGCTGGCCAGGGGAGAACTGGGGGCTGAGGGCTGTCGTCAGACCCATGGGATTGAATTGTGTACTCCAGGCCTCTGTAGAATGGGCCGCGGGGGGGCTAAAGAGACAAGCCCAGAGCCCCACACAGATGGCTGCTCAGCAATTAGATGTGGATGAGATAGAGAGGGCCCCAGGGTCCAGTGTACCCCCAGCCTCCTATCCTCAAGCCTCCACCTGCTGCCAACAGTCAGCCCAAGAGGGGGTCTGAGACCCCCAGAGGGGGATTACAGGGCCTGGACCAGACCAACCACCAGCAGACAGTATTGCCCTGTAAACAGGAGAGAGAAGGTACCCGAGGCAGAGAGGAGAGCAAAAGCAAAGTCAGGGGGCTGCAGAGACTTCATGCAGCCAGCTGGGTGTGCAGGCCAGCCCTGGGGCAGCTAGCCTCGGGGGACAGACCAGAGGCCTAAAGTAGGGCCTCTGAAGGCTGCCCCCACCTACCAGAACCAGACCCCTCGACCACAGCTCGACCTCTGAAAATTCCTTCAACCTCTCTAAGCCTCAGTGTCCTCATCTGTAAAATGGGGAAACAGGAGTACTGGCACCACCCAGCACAGAAAGTGATGATTCAACACCCAGAAAACTCCTAAGCAGCACCGGCTTCTGATGAATGTCCCTTCCTTGCAAGGGGAGAGCAGGGACATCTTGGGAGACAATGAAAGGCACATGGACTTAAAATTCCAGCTTGACCCTCTCCAGAGAGTGGTAGGCTGGGCAAGAAGGGCAGATATCACTAAGGATCAAGGCACACAGCTCGGGGAATGACCAGATGCCAGGACCGCTCGTGTGCCCAGACCCATGCACACCATTCACAACTGTCCACTCTGCCTTCCCCCACCTACGCCATGTGTGTGTCTCTAGACTCTCCCTGTCTATGACGTTCAGGCACATCTATACTGCCTGTGCCCTCCCTGCAGTCACACAATCAAGGCAGCCTCATCTGTGCCGCCCACACCAGCCTCCAGGCCCTTCCATCTGCCTCCACGTCCACATCCATCCACACTGCCCCGGCGATGTAGCCACCGCTGTGGGCCACGACTATCTGCCACTCACACAACCTGACCCCATCTCCACCACCAGTCTCAGGCCCCACCCTCCGAACCCACTTGAGGAGAGCTGGGGGTCCATGAATCCCACCCTCCCACAGCACCAGCACCCCCAGGCTGAGGGGAGCCTAGTAGCTTGGAGTCCCTCCAAATCCAGCAGCCCAGGTGAGGTTCCTGCAGTCCTTGGTGCTGACAGTATGATTAAGGGGTGGGGGCTCAGCTGACCTGTCCCCCCTACCTTGAGCCCTAGGGGGTGCCAAGGCAGAGGGCCCCTGTTGGGAGGGGTACCTGCCACCCCTCCCACCTTTGCACCCCACTGCAACAGCCAGACCCATTTTTCTCAGGGGGCCCCAGCGCACTTGTCTGGGCTCTGTGGACAAACACACACTCATGTCCATGACCCGTAAGTGGGCACACACTGAGCGCCTACTGTGTGTCAGGGACCCCAGGAACCCCTGGACACCACTGGGACCTCAGGTGGGCAGCTTAATATTCCCACTGACATCTGGGGGCACTGGGGCTCAGAAAGACTCTGAGCATGCCATGGACTACATCCCCTCAGAAGTCACTCAGCTCAGGGAGAGAAGGAAGCTACTTCTGAGCCATGGCAGGCCTGCTCCCAGCACTCCCCATGAGTCACCTTGGCTCACCCCAACCTACCAGCCTTCCATCTGCCTCCACGTCCACATCCATCCACGCTGCCCCAGCGATGTAGCCACCGCTGTGGGCCACGACTATCTGCCACTCACACAACCTGACCCCCTCTCCACCACCAGTCTCAGGCCCCACCCTCCGAACCCACTTGAGGAGAGTCAGGGTCCATGAATCCCACCCTCCCACAGCACCAGCACCCCTAGCATCCCGGGGTGGGCGGGGAGACCAGGATTCTAGGAGTCCCTTTTCAGATGAGGAGCCCAGACCCACAACTCGAAAGCAGTTCTGCCAACCCCAAGGCTCAGCCCTCCACACCCACGAGCCAATGCAAGCATGGCCCATCTTCCAGTGATGGGGAGTCAGGGGGGGCACAGGTCTGGGGAGGGTGGGAGCCCAGTCCTGGCCGTGTAGAGTCCAAGACACCCACAGACCCCAGGGGAGGAAAGCCCTGGGCTAGAAATGAACACACAGCTGGCTGAGGCTGAGTGGTACAGCGGAAGGAGTATGTCCCAGGTGTAGAGCAGGGTCCAGCAGAGAAAGGTAGGCAAGAGGGGACGGGCCCATTGGATGAGGGGATGACAGTCCATCTGCAGGAAAAAAGGGTCTGTGCCAGGAGGGGCAGCTGTGACGGGCGCCAGTGGAAATTGTCTCCTTTGATTTTCTCAGTGAAAGAAGCCATCATCTTGTTGGCAGAGAGTCAGGGACCTTCGAGGAGGAAGGCCAGGCACAGGGCAGCTGGGGGGGAAGGGGGATGGCTTGGGGGGGCCAAAAAAGAGAAGCTGGGTTCTGGTGGCCAGCACTCCAAGCTGGAAAGCAATAACTGTCTCGACAGAGGGACCTATGAGGCTGAAGGGCCACCCCAGCAGCAAAGGCTGCAACTGACTTGGGGGCTCTTGTCCTTTAAGTCTTGCTCCCTGCAGGTACGTGAGGGAGGTCGGGAGCAGGTAGCTGGGACCCCTCGGCCTAGGGCCCCAGGGATGGTTCTGAAAGGGTTTCCAAGGGCTCCCCTGGGCTAAACACTTGTCTTGGGCACAGGTGCCACAGCAGCCCCCGTGGGGCCAGGATTCAGAGCCTCTTCCCCCAGGATCCTTCCCTGCTCTGCCACCCACAGTGCCCCAGCCCTCTGCAGAGACCTCTACTCTACCATGTGGATCTGTAGGCACAGCTGCTTCCCCAACACAGGACTGGAGGGTCCCCAACATTAAATGAATGAGGGAACAAATAAATACTGATCAACTCAGGTGTCTTCCCAAGCAGCAAAGCCGCTGTCATCACATCCTGGGACATTACACACTACCTGCAGCTTTGTAGAAGCCTGACACACTCGCCCTCCAATCTGCCAGCCACCAAGGGCTCCTAGGCCCCAGGGCAGAAGGAAAGAGGCCAGTCCATCTCTCCATCTCTGATAAAGAAGCAGGCCAAGGAGGCAAACACGGACCCTCCAAGAACTTCGAGAGAGCCTTGGCCTCAGTCTTTCCCTGCATGAGCTCCCAGCATACAGTAAATGCTCAAGCAATGGTGTGTCTTTCTAGCCTAGTCTGTGGGACAAGAATGAGGCAAACTGGACCAGTCATGCTCTGTGGCAGAGGTCACAGGTGGGACGCAAGGTCTCGGGTCACTAAGGATGGGTATCAGCTCTGCCAGTCCCTCCCTTTCTCCAGGCCTCAGTTTTTCTACCTGTAAAGCGGGCAGACTCAGATCCTCTGCTACCTAAAATTCTGAAGTAGTTCCAATGCCCAGCCAGGCATGCTCTCGGCACAATCACAGCTTAAAAGGGGGCATATTTGGCCCTATTTCTAGAATAGAAAAGTGAGGCTCAGAGAGGTGACACTGCTTGCCTCAAGTCACACAGCAAATGGAGTAGGGGAGAAGTTCCCTTTCAGCCCAGGCCCAGCACTGCTGCTCCAAGCTAGAGATGGTTCACAGACAAGATACCTCGGGGATCCCAGGCCCAAGCGCCTCCGCCTTCCCTCAGGGGGACCCAGCAAGGCCTGCAGCCTTCTTCAGAGAGCAAGACCTCTGTGCAAGGCTTCCCACTTGGGCTTCAGATCCAGCTTGGCCACCTGCCTTCATCAGTGGCCTCATCTCTCAAGCCCGCTCCTCACCCAGTCGGGACATTTTAAGAATTAAATGAGATAATGTTCGGGAAAGCACTGAGCACAGCACCTGGCACCAGCAGAAGCATGGTAAACAGTCATTTTCATTATTGTTTTTGGGTGCCAAGTCTCAGCGAGACGTCACACTGCTTCCTGAGAAATAAAGGCACCCAGCGACACCAGAGGCTGTTTAAGTCACCACAGGCCCTGATTTTGCTGGAGACCCCAAGAATCTTGATGGCAGCCAGGAGCCAAGAGAGAAACCAAGGACACTCAGGCTCCCTCGGTCACAAGGCACCACGACAAGTCCCCCGTACACCTCCAGAGAGACGTGGGGCCCCCAGGAGTGAAACCTAACATCCCCCTCTCAAGGCAGTGAGGACCCCACCCTCGGGATGTTCAGAGACAATGATGCTTGGACACAGGTTGGGCTGCTGCAGGTCCTCCCCAAGCCTCAGTTTTGGCCTCTGTGAAATGGGGCAGCTGCTCCCCGTCCCTAGGGTGAGCCGTGAAGACCCAGCAGGATGAGACAAGGCATCCCACCAACTCCCTGAGGGCTCAATCTATGAGGAAGGAGGAAGGTCAGGAAAATACCCTCCCTGAGGGAGCCAGCAGCTGCCAGAAGCGGAACTCCTACAAGTTGTTTAACAAGGAAAGATGTTCCACCTCCAAGACAAGGAAACACCAAGCAGAAGGACGGGAGTGGAGGTACCACCCTTCACCACCAAGACTATGGCCTCAGCAAGTGGCAGGGGCCAATGGTGGGCACCGAGGTACACACAAACTCTGCCGAGGAGGCCACAAACAGCATGACCCACAGAGGGCCCAGAGTCCACAGCTCTCAAAGTCACAAAGGCACAGTCCCTCCGACAAGACAGGGCCACTTCTAGAACTTTCTGTTGGACAGCCTTGGCCGGAGCACCTAAGAATCCGGGTATTACCACAACAATACATCAGTAATAGCCAAAGGTTGGATGCAGACATCGGAGTGGGGCAGGTTAACTAAACGGAATATCAACCTCTTGTGGGAAATACCAGTGAGACTTTCAAACCACTTTGCTGATGGATGTAATAATAAAAGGTGTCATCTCCCACACTCTTCAGCAGGGGAAGGACCATGAACATCTCTGTTTCTCAGTCGAGGAAACTGAGACACAGAACAGCTGGGAGATCTGCCCAAGGACACACTGCTGATAGCAGAGACCAAACAAACGTCACCCCAATGCTATATGTGTCCAAAGCACATTGCTAAAAGAGAGCATGTTTCTTAAAAAAGTCAGGATGCAGAGTGGTGTATCCAGGTTGACCATGTGTAGTGAGTCGCATAGTGCCCCCTCCAGCAATATGTCCACCCAGAACCTGTGACTGTGGCCTTATTTGGATGAAGAGTCTTTGCAAAAATATAACTGGAGATGAGGTCATCCTAGATGAGTGGGGTCCCAAGTCCAGTGATAAGTACTGTTAGAAGAGAAGAGGAGGAAGACACAGGCACAGGAGAGAAGCCAAGGGAAAAAGGGGCACAGACAGGTGAGGCCTACAGGCCCAAGAAGGCTAGGGGACAGCCAGGAGCCACTAGAAGACAGGAGAGAGCCATGGGACGGATTACCCCCTCTAGCTTCTGGGAGGAACTGACCTGCTGACACCTTGACGTCTGGTCTCCGAAACTGGGAGACATTAAATCTGTATTGTTTTAGGCCACCCAGTTTGTGGGAATCTGCTATGGCAGTAGCAGGAAACTAATGCAGTATCTGACTGCCTCTGTCCCTGCCTCTGCTTTCTCTCCTAGACCTGGTTGATGGCCCTGCCAGACTCCTGCCCCAGTGCTCCTCCCATACCCCAGATGCAATGTCAGGAGGATGGATTCACCCGACCCATTTTCTCAAGTGTTCCCATTTCACAGGTGAGGACACTGAGGCTCCCAGGGCCCCCCCCATCCACTGCCAGCCTCACCTCCTCCTTGTCTATTTACACTTGTTCTGGGCATCCCCACCCAGCTGCAGCCGCTCCTGAGGCCACCGGGAGGGCAGCTAGGTGAGGACAGGCCCCAGAGCCTGGTCACAGGCCCTGGAGCTGCAAGGCCAGGGCATCTGCTGTGGGATCGGGGCCAGGACCCATGGATAGCTCAGAGACTGTGCTGGCGGGGCCCGGGTCAGCTTCATACCTGGCAGAGGAGAGGGGGAAGGAACAGGGTCTCCTCTGTGATAACGCCAAGGAGAGCCACTCCATGGCTGCCCCAGGGCTCCCAGGGGCACCCCCTCCAGTGGTCCTCAAGTCTCCCAGGGTCTGGGGAGGAACCTGGCTGCTCCGACCAGGCAGGTGCTGCCGACAGCTTGAGGCCCAGCAGGCCAAGGTGATGGCAGGGCTCAGCCTCCGGCCGCATGGCCGAAGGAGGAGCAAGGGAGGACAGGAAGCTGCCCTGCCCTGCCCTGCCCTGCCCACAAAGCCAAAGCCCAAAAGAAAGGAGAGAATGGATGCCCAGACAGAAGAGTGGAGCGCATGCCCATTTCACAGATGGGGAAACTGGGGCTTGCAAAGGGCACTGGGGGATCATTAACACTCCTCCCAGAATCAGTGTATCAGATCCTTTCTAAACAGGAGCCCTCAGTGGGGCAAGGCGGAACTGTCTCACCATCTCAAACCAGGCTACAGGAATGACAGGAGTGGCCAAGCAGAAGCTCAGGTGGAGGGTAACATTCCTTATTCAGAGGTCAGTACAGGTCTGAAGACCGAGAAGGAACAAGTGACCCTGCTTCTGGAAAGTCCAGGAAGGGGGAGTGACAGATGCAAGGACTTCACCAGAAGCAGAGGAAGCCTCCCTTTCTGCCTTCAAAGAAGGTTTTCCTCTTATGTATCTACTCTGCCCTGAGTGGGAGCTGGATTTGCCCAGAGCCCCTATGACCTGAGGGAACAAGTCCTGTCCTGGGGTCCAGGAACTTGGCTATAGCAGGGCAATTCCCCTACAGGCTGGGCCACAGAAAGAGGTTAAAAACTACAGACTCTTGGACACCCTCCAAACTAGGGGGTCCAGATTACCTAGATTACCAGAGGGGTGAGAGGAAGAGGAACCCAGGTGAGGATTCCGTACCAATTCTGCAACTCCATGTTCTGTCTTAAAGTGGCTAAAACTTGACAACTCAGAGAACCCAGGACACATGAGCTTCAGTGGCCCTGGGCACTTAGACCCCACCACTAACATTCTCTGACCTAAGACTCTGCAACGCAGCCCTCAGCTCATGCCTAAAGGAGAGGGGAGGAGGTCCCTGGGCCCGGCGGACACTGGGCACCACACAGCAATGCACACGGAGAAAGGGACACCAGGACAAGTATGGCAAGTATAGATGCTCGTGTGTTTATAAACCCTCACGGTTCGCATGTCTGCATAAGCACTGAGAAAACCCAGAAGGTTCTCTAATGGTGGTAACCTCAAGAACGTAAAGTTTTTGAGGGGTGGGAGGAGACAGGATTTGAGAAAAAGAGATTTGCTTTCGACCCTTGCAATTGTTGACTACTTGCCCGTGCCCATGTAACACTCTCATCATTAAAAACTGTCATAATTAACAAAAGAATATGACAAAGTCTACAATCACTTATATGTCTGTTTACTTGTTCATTTTATCCTGCCCTACCCACTGAGGTGTCAGCCCCCCGAGGACAGGGTCTTGTGCACACCAACCACGTCCTCAGCTTCATGGGAAAGCCCATCGGCTATTTGCTGAACACATGAATGAAGTTAAAATCCTGAGAGTATGCACCACCGATATTTGACAAGTCAAGACCTCTAAGATTCTTTAAAGAAAAGAAGAAAAAAAGATACTCAGGGACTGGGCCTGGGGATGGTATGTAAGGACAGTCCCCAGGACCGAATAGGTAGCAGTGACCCCTGATTCTGCCCTCCCAGGTCCTATGTCAACAAGGCGTGGGCCCAGACTTCTAGGAAGCTCCACTTTTGAGCACCGCCCCCATCTGCCTTGGATACAAACATTCACGGAGCCCCAGGTGCTCATCCTGCCTCTGCCCTCCCTGCAACTCACCAGGGCTCCCCCACCCCCCACCCCTCACCCCCCATCCCCCTACCTCCCCACTCCCTGGTCACACCAAGCTCCCCTTGGCCCTCTTCAGCCTTGGTCCCTCACAGGCCTCTATGGCGGCCTGGCCTTGGCCTGGAACCAGGAGCCCAGAGGCGGAGGGTCGGGGCGGGGGGTGGCGCGGCTGCTGCCACCCAGAACGCCAGCTGCTGGCAGCGATTTATTTTTGCTTTAAGTGCTGTAGAATTGCAGGCCTGGAGCCGCCAGCTCGGGGGCCTGGACTGCAGCTGGAAGGAGGCAGGCGGGCAGGGGGTAAGGGCACGCCTCCGGCCGCCAGGCCACACAGTCCCCTTGACCTCTCTTGCCCCCATCCTTCCAGCCTCTCCATCACACACAGCCTGGGCTCTGCACGCTCCCTCCTCCTGGCCCCTCCTCTGCTGAGTCTCCAAACGACTGCAAGGAGGCTTGGGGGGGTAGACAGGGGGTCTGCAGCCTTGAGGCAGCTTCCCAGCTTGCCGCTGTGCAAACTGGGGCCTAGGCTGCCCACTCCCACGGTGGGGATGTTATGTCACACCCTACCCCATACCCCTTGGGGTGGGCAGAGAGGGCTGCAAGGGGCTCTGGTCCTCATGTTACGTGGGCCCTTCAGTCCCCTTTCCCCCAGGGGAGCCTCAGGAGACAGTGCCCTGAGCACACCTGGCTGCGGCTCAGGCCCTGGACCCAGGTGCTCACCACAAAAAGGGGCTGCCAGCCCTGTCTTTTCTGAGCCATGTGGACATCCAGGGGAGGAGGGGAAGGGGCTGGGCTCAGCCAGCCAGAAAGCATTAGGGTTCTCTTTACAACTGGCAAGTTGCTAAAGTTGACCATGGCAAACTGTAAGGATTTTTTAAAATTTTAAAACGTGGGTGTCATGTTCCAAACAGAGACTAGAAAGGGGAGATGAAACGCGCTGACACAAAACTCAAATGGCCAATGGGAGCACGGAATGCTTAACTGGAAAAGAAACAGAGACACTGCCCCCTCCCCCAGCCCCACCTCCTCAGCCACACCTCCAGACACTCCTACTGGAGAAAGGCAAAAATGAGGCACCCACTCACAGAGATCAGCTGGGAGCCGAGGGGCCTCACGCCCAGGCCTCAGGGTGCCAGGACCCCTGGGAAGAGCAGGCTTGGGGGCATCCTGAGCTGGAAGTGGCCTAAGTGCCAGGGACACAGCAACGCTAAGAACTTGAAGATATAGAGTTCCCCCAGAGGAGGGGCCTGAAATGAACCCAGCTCCCTGCCCCTCAGCCACACAGACGGCAGACCAAAGGCTTGGAAGAAAGGTCTGAGCCCAGCTCTGCCTTGACAAGCACCACAGTTCTGAGACAGTGGTGTCACAGACTCAGTTTTCTCATCTGCAGAATGGGATGATCATTCTGGCCACCACTGCTAACTGAGCATTCACTCTGGGTCAGGCACCACACATGTGTTTACTGAGCACCTACTGTCTCCTGGCTGCTGCTTAGGCACTGGGGAGACAGCTATGGTAAAACAGGTTCCAAGGGGAGACAGTAAACAAGATCCACAAATAAAATATGTTGTGGCAGGTGGCATTTAATTCTATAGAGAAAAATTAAGTCGGAAAGGGAGCATGGGGGGAAGGGAGGTTGTAATGTCCTACAGGGACACTGGGGAGGCCAGATGGTATTTGGTCAAAGCCAGGCAGTGAAGGAAGGGGTTGTGTGTGCAGAGATCTGGGGAAGAGCTGTCCAGGCAGAGGGAGTGGCATGTGCAAAGGCCCTGAGGTAGTTGCAGGCCGGGTCTGCTGGAGACACATCAAGGAGGGCGGGCAGGTGGCCAAGAGGCAAGAACAAGAGTGCTGGGAGTGAGGCCAGACTGCAGGGCCCTATGGGTCCCAGGGAGGAGTTTGGCTGGAGCCAAGAGAGGGTCCTGACATCCAGGACACACCAAGAACATAGTAGATGCTCAAGTAACAAAGGCAGAGGTGGCCCTGGTGGAAGCCTCCATTCTGTAGCTTTACTTGTGGTTCCCTGGTCCCTCTACAAGCCTGAGTCCTTCAAAGAGGCCTGGGTCCAAAGGTGAGGCAAGGAGGGGGAGGCCTCAGCTGCCCAAGATGTGGAAAGTCCACGGAAGTGGGGGCTATCAGGCAGGATCCAGGAGGCTGCGCCTGCTGACTCTGAGAGCAGCTTCGATGCACAGCCAGGGCCAAACTGCTCCCTGGGGCAGCTGGGGAAGGGGCTCCCGCCCCTGTCTGGCCACACAAATGGAACCACATCCAACACTGCAGGGCTGAAGGCTAATTAGGGGGCTGGGCTGGGGAGCCCCAAGGTCTAGGCTAGGAAGCTCCCAAGGGGGCGGATGGGGCAGTAGAAATGTGAGCCTGGCGTGTGCCCCTGGGAGGTGGGGGATGGAGGGGCTGGTCTCAGCAGAAACACTTCTGTATGCCTGATACCGCACCTGGGCCACAGCTGAGCAGCAGAGCCCAGAATCTCTAGCCCAAGCTCATAGCCCCCACAGCTCACGCCAGCACAGCGAGGCCTCAGTAGCTAGATGAAGTAGCCCAGACACAGACTCCTGCATGTCAGGCCTTCACTAGGTCCTGAGGATACAGCTGCCTGGAAGTTGGGGTGGCAGGCAAGCCCAGGGCCTGTATGGGACCTCCCTAGGGGTGAGGGGGGCTCAAAGTCAGTCTGGCATACAGGTGCCCCCGGTGGAGTGTCTGTGGAATGAGGGAAGGTGCAATTCTGTCCCTGAGAAAGCAACAGGGCTCTGGGTCCGAGGCACACAAGCTGGTCCCTCCAGTGCCTCTCAGGGCACAACAGAGAGAACGCCACCCTCTGCACTGGCAGGCCATTAGGAAATTAAGTCAGCTGGCAGAGCACTGGGTCTAGGCCAGTGCCCAATGGGAGCACTGGTCCTGCCCTGGGCCCAGCTCCTCTGGAAAACCCACCTGCCCCTGCCCAGCCCCCACCCCACCCCCACGGCACCTCTGAAGCCTCTGGCCACCCTGCACACGGCCCAGTTTCAGACCAGCTCTCCTTCATCTTCGGCTTTTCCCTACTGCCGTGTCCCTATCACACTGCCAATTCCCAGACACAGCCATCCCATGGGGCTGAGCCCAAGTCCACCATACCTTCCATGTGGCCAGCCCAGCCTCCTCCCCTCCTGCTGCCCACGAGCTGTCCCCACCCGGCCTCTCCTCTGTGCCAGCCTGTGGCAGGACTCCAGTGGCAGACCCAGGGGAAGGGCAGGTGTGCCCATGTGTCTCTCACAGTAAAGCCCTGGCTGGGGCCCAGCCACAGACACCAGCTGCACCTGTTGGAGGAAGGGCCCAGCCCAGAGTTGGCCCGGGAAGGGGGAGGGGTGGGGGGCGGATGAGGGTAGCTATCAAGTGGGCACTGAGCATGCACCAGCAGCCTCCCACCCAGGGGCCTGTTGAGGCCCATGGAGGTTGCTGGGAGTGACGATGCGGTCACTTCCGTCCCAACCATGTGCCAAGGCCTCTGGGTACCATGCTTGGTGTTGCCAACTGTGGCCCAGGGCACCGGAGGCCTGGCTGAGCGAGAGAAAACTGCCCACAGGCTGAAGCAGCCCCAGTGCTGCATAGCTGCAGGGCGCTGCTGCTGCTGCTGTTACTGTTATTACCAGGAACACTGCTGTCATTGTTATTTTGCTGCTGCAGGGCGGCCCAGTGTTACTTTGTTCTGCTTCCAGCAGCCTTGAGGAGGGGGACAGTGTGGCCCTGGAGCAAGAAGGCTAGTGGGGGCAGTCCCAGGCCTGGAGAGCACTAGGCAGAAGCTTCTGTCCAAACCAGACTCGCCACGTGGCTTTGGGCAAGACCCTCTCTGGGTACCTCTTCCTCCCAGCACTGTTGAGCACATACTTAGAGACAACTTGGGCAACCTGGAAGCCCCACGGGGATCTGACACGGTTGGTGGGTCTGACATGGTTGCTCCCTGGAAGGTTCCAGAGATGGCCTGACAGCTCAAGCCCTGCCCTAAAAAAGGTTCCTCCCCTTCGGTACTGAGGAGGGGTTCAGCCATGCCCTCACCTGGGGAGGGTTACAAGGAGGTGATCCGGGACATGGAGCTCCTACCTGCCAGGCGAGTGTCAACGTCCAGCAGTTACAGAGTGTCTGCTGTATGCACAGCGGTGCTCCAGTGGAGAAGAGGGGCCTTCCCTCTTGCCCAGCACGTTGGAGCCTCCCTCCTTGCCCCCAAGCGTGCTCAAGCAAGGCCCTCCCCATTCACTCCTTGCTCTCTCTGGTTGGGGCTTGGCCCCACCTAAAGGGAGCCTCCCAGGATCCCCCTCTTGGAGCTGCCAATTTCAGGTTCCCTGGTTGGTTGGAAGCGCCACCAGAAAAGCGAAGACGACTTAGCTGAAGAATCTCTTTGGAGGTCCCGAGCAGACACTGAGGCTCTTCTCAGAACACAGGAGCGAGTACTCCTCAAAAAGACTGGAAGGCCCTGGCGGCGCCGGGGCTGAGTTCTGTCTCCCCACCCCCCCCTCTCCCACCACATGGCTGCGGCCCAGGGCGGAGCTTCGGCCGGAGCACAGGGTGAGGCAGGGGCTCAGAGGGCAGCCAGGGGCCGCCTTCCTCCGACACCCCAGGCGGGCGGAGGGTAGGCCGGAGGCTAACGCCTTCTGGGTTCGCACCTTCGAGGAGGCGGCTGCCGATTTCAGCGGCGTGTGGGCGCCTCGGCACTCTCCGAGACAGAGCCTGAGAACCCGGGAACCCGGGTTCGGGACGTGGATGTGGGGGGCAGCAGGTCCCCAGCGCTTCACTGCCGGGCAGGGCGCAGGGGAGCCAAGAAGAAACTAGAAATGGCCACAGGCAGCGCCGCACTCCGGGATGAGCACCCACCCCTCCCTGAGAAATGGGGAGCGAGCTGGCCCCAAGTCCCGGCAAGCCCAAGCGGCGGGGAGGCGGCGAACATCCCCAAACGGAAGACCACCCCAATGAAACACTTTCCTGTGGCCCCTCCCCCCATTGCGAACACAGGTTTTAAGCTATTCATATGACATGTGCACGCTCGATGAGAACAGAGGCGCGGACACTGGCTTGGGCCTCAACTCCCACCTAAAGCCCCCCAAAGCGCTTCCCACCCCGGCTGCCACTTCCTATGAGCTCCTTGGTTCTCATTCCCGCTCCCCCGAGGACACTCCGAGAGAACGCGAACCCCCAGCCCTGAAACCCTGGGGGCTTCTCAGTCGAGCAGCCTCCCCTCAAAGATCAAGGCCGACTTCTAAAAGCAAAAAGGAGCCTCTGGACTTGTCGGCTGGCTCGCTGGCAGAGAATCATTTCGGGAATATTTTTACTCCATTAGAGCACAGGCGGTGGGAAAGAGAAACGCCTTCCCGGGCCCGCAGTTCTCGGGCGGGAGGCGTCCGGGCCGCTCGCACAGCCCTCAAGCCCCTCCCACACCCACCTGGACCGCGGGGTCCCCGGAAGGTCAAGCATGGGACCCACGTCGCGCGCGAAAGTGCCTCCGCACGCTCCCTCCAGAGCCCCCTCGTGCAAATTGGCCACAGGGGGGCCGAGGGCACCGCAAAGTTTTCCGGAGCGCCCCCCGGGACGAAGGTTAGCCAGGAGCAAAGTTCCCTGGTGGCAGTAGCCGGGGACATGGCAGGGGAAGAAAAGCTCGCCGTCAGCATTTCCTCCGATGGCTCACCAAGGGAGGAAAAAACCGAAACGAGAGGAAGAAAACACCCTCCCGCTCCACCTTCCCTGTCGCTGCACCACCTCGTGCTCACTCCGGGCCGGCAGGGGGTAGGAAGCTACCTGCGGGCGTGGGGCTGGACCCCGGGGCGCTGCGTGTCCGCGATCGCGCACTCACCTCGGTCAGTGGCCGGGGCGCGGCGCGCTCCGCGTTCTCCGAGCTCCGGGCGGCCGTCCCTGGCCCCGGCAGCCGCCGCGCTGGCTGCAT
>NW_007249779.1:214603-262852 GCF_000164805.1 Carlito syrichta
ACACACACACACACACAGGCACGTCCTCCCCGGGACACGCGCGCACACACAGGTGCCTGGCGAGCACACACAGGCAGGGGAATCTTGAACATGCGTGCATACAGCCGGATACACAAACTTGGCGTCGCATCCACATGTGTGAAATACATGCCTTGGCATGCATGATGGTCGCAGGTGTATACACGCTCGTGTGCACATGCAAGGAGGTATCTGCACGTGTGCACACATGCACACAGATCTAAGCTAGTGCATTCCTGCAGAATCTTTCCCTCTTGCACACCAGCACGCACACTTGTATACATACACTATCCACCCCCCCCCAGAGCATCTCTCCTCCCCATCTTGTGCTCTGTTTGGCTTCTCCCATCTCCTGCTTTCTCCTCTGTGCTCCTCCTGCTGCCCTCTCCGTTGACTTGACCGCCATGTGACACCCTTCTCTTGCCCACCCCTGTCTTGGAGGCTGAGGCATTCTTCCCAGCCTGTCCCCACAAGCCTTGCCCTCCCAGCCTCCTGGGGCCTATTGTCTGGGCCTCATATCTCTCTGCCTCCCGCAGAGCCCAGGCCTTTCATCCTGGCAGACAGACCTGCCTGGCTGGGTCCTGACCCAGGGAAACCCCATTTTATCACTGGCCTGACCCCCATCTCAGCCCTAGGGCCACAGAAGTGGGCCGAAGAAGCAGGTCTGTGCCCACAGCATGGGCCTCAAAGGGCTCCCCGGCCCCCTCAGCCTCCAGCTTCCCCTTTAATGTGAAATATAATTATGTGTCTGCACAGCGGGGAGACTGGCTGCAGGATTCTAACCAAGGAGGACGGCTCTCTGGCTGGCGCCCAGATTGCTGGCAGCTCAGAGCAGAGTGATCTGCAGGCCCTACCAGCCCCAGGCTCTGAAGACCAGGTAGCTAGTAGATGCAGCCCAGCCTAGCATTCAGGTTGTCCTGGGTTTGAATCCCACCTCTTCTACTGACCATCTATGGAGGCCGGTCATGAAACCACTTGCTGACTCAGTTTCCCCATTGTCAGTGGATCTCACCACACTCATGGAGCCATAGCAAGGATTAAATGAGATGAGTATACCTAAAGTGCTTAGCACAGCTCCTGGCTGGGTAGACAACTAACGTTTATTGATTACTCAGTATGTGCTAGGCTCTGTGCTAAGGACCCAGCTAGAATTATTTTATCGTCTTTATGACCCTTTGGGGTAGAGAAGCTCATTGCCCCCATTTTACAGATAAAGGAACTGAGACTCAGAGAGGGGTGGTCTCTTAGCTAGTCACAAAGCTATTGAACGATGGAGCCAGACTTCAGAACCAAGTGTGTCCCCAAGATGACAGCCCTGCCCCTCTGCTTAGGGCTGCAGTAGAGAGAGAAGGGGCATCCCAGGGGACTCCAGCCCCCAGCCTGCCCTTGACTGGCACACAGTGTCCTGGTTTCCTTCTCCTCCTAAGATACCAGCCTCCCAAGGGACCAGAAGCTCTCAGGAAACTTTTCCTCCTTCTCCCTCCAAGTGACCAAGGAGGAAAATAACACAGCTGCCCGCCCTGTTTCCCAGAAGATGAGGAAGCCAAAGCCAGTGGCGAAGAAAGCATCACTCTAGTCCCAAATGCGGCCTGAGCCACCCCTCCCTTGAGGCCTCACTGTGAGTGTCCAAAGGAGCGGGTGGCATCTCTCCAGTTGGGGACAAGGGAATGGACAGGAACATCTCAGGGATCCTCCAGGTCCAGGACTCTGACCGCTCCTGGGACAAGGGGGTGAGTGCAGGGTATCCTCAAGCCTGAAACACCCCCCACACACAGAGCCCCCACCCAGGTGCTCACCAGTATGGTTCATGTGAGGCAGGCCAGGTCTTCTTCTTGGGCCCCAGGCCTCCCCTCAGAGCCATTATCAGACTCATTTCACAGAGAGAGCAAGTGTCTTGCCTCAGGTCACCCAGCAGAAGATATCCCAACAGAGAAGCAGTGCTGACTTCCGGTCACCGCCCTTTGGGCTCCACATCTCACCCTCTCAACCCACCTTCAGGGCCAGAGCTCCATTCTTAATCATAATCACAACCCATGCATGGGTGTTACAGGCCATCCGTGCAAAGACCCTCTGCCAGGCCACAGGAATGCCAGCCTCTCTGCAGGAAGGACAGAGGCACAGAGGGGCAGGGACGTAGGTGGATCTCTCTCTATCCAGCTCACACAGCTGCCCCAGAGATTCCCATGTGGGCAGAGGGGCTCACAGCCTTCCTGGGTGCTGGCCACAGCAAGAGAAGGGGACAGCGCACCTCCCTCAGTGTTGAGGGGGCAGTGTCAGGAGTGGCCGAACAGGGCTAAAGGGTCCAAGCTCTAGCACTGCTCCCCTGCAGGAAGGCCTTGGACGTGTCCCTCGCTGAGGTTTCACTTCCTTCTCTGTAAAATGGGAATGATAATAGCAGCTGCAACCATGAGAGTAGTAACTCCACTTTGCACAGCTATGGAAGAGGCTGACAAGATGAACAGGAGTCAGGTGTCCCAAGATGCGTGTACATTCCTGACATCCTTGGAGTGTGCCCTGCACCTGGTTTTTCTTTAATCTAAAATTCTCTTTTTCTTCCCCTCCAGGGTGAGAGCTTCTCCAAGACAAGGATGAGACCAAGGCTTGTCTGGGGCCCAGTCCCTCACAGGGTGGCCACATCACCGCTGTTCCAGAAACGTTTGCAGATCTGTGCATCCTTAGAGCCACGGGTCAGGGAGACCAGAGAAGGCCCTCAGTTCCTTTGGAACCTCTCCTTTGTTTTGAGGAAAGCAAGGCTCAGAGAGAGGAAGTTGCTTCCAAGACCAAAAGCCATCCAGGGAGGGGGCCCTGAAGGCTGGGCTTTGCAGGAGGCTCAGAGTGGCAACCTCTCTACACAGCAGCTGCCGGCTTTTATAATTATCACATCCTAACACCACAACACCAATGCACTTGTTGCCAGCATAAATCAACTATCGATTGAGATATGAAAACCACACCGTGCCTCCCCAGTGACTTTGCCCTCTCTCCCTGCAGACAGCTTCACCCACTGCTCCTCACACTGGTCCCAGCACCTCATTCCCTCCAGGAAAGCCTCCTCCTGAGAGCCTGCTGGGGTTCTTCCTGCCAACTCTAGATCTTGACCTAGCTTTGGC
Organism: Carlito syrichta; assembly: GCF_000164805.1. Taxonomy (NCBI): domain Eukaryota; kingdom Metazoa; phylum Chordata; class Mammalia; order Primates; family Tarsiidae; genus Carlito; species Carlito syrichta. The sequence goes on from NW_007249779.1 coordinate 217,732, forward strand.
CATTAGGGCCTCCCATTGTCAAAATATAAAATGGGCTCTCAGCATGACCAGTTCAACCCCTTCTAGGAATGACAAAGTCCCTGAGGACCCAGACTCATCCCCTCGGCTGTCCCCTTCCAGACACAATGGCTGGCCATCCAGGCCCTGAAACACCAGCAGCATGACTCTGTCCAAACTGCTCTTCCTTCAGGGGCAGTGAGACGGCACCTCTGGGAGGGGCCTGCCCAGACTACCAGAACTCACCCCTCCATCCCCCGTTTTGCTTTCTTCCTGAGCCGCCTGCTCTCTGGGGTGTCTAGTTCACTGTCATCTCCCCTGCTGGCAAGTCAGCCCTGTGAGGGTCAGGACACACCCTTCTGGCCTGCTCAGAGCCCAGAGCCCAGCACACTGGGGTGTGTAGTGAATGTCTGCAGAATGAGAACTAGTGGATATGGGCTGAAGTCTCCTCGACGTAGGGATTCTCCTGCCGTGCTCTGCTCAGCTCAGCCACACCTAACTCCACCTGCACCATCAAACCACACTAACTCCCTGCAATCACAGGCCACCTGGCATGGCAACACAAGCCTTGCCTCCTCCTCCAGGGAGGTGGCCAGAGTCCGAGTCTCTCTCTGCCTCTCACCTTACCCACCATAAGGCAATCAGAAAGACCTGTGCTAGGCTGATTCCAGGAAATGTATTTCTGGTGGGGTGCCCATCCACATTCGGGTGGGTCAAGGTCAAAGAGGCCCCATCACTCAGGGAGTGGGCCACAGAACAGAGACCACATTCAAGGGTCCTGCCCTCAGCCCAATCTTTTTCCTCAACACCATGTGTCCCAAGACATTCTTTTGATGGTAATACTAACAGGAAGAATGATAGTGGCCGAAGCTGACCATGCCCTTGGTGTGTGCCAGGTTCTGGGCTAAACACCCACGTGCACTGCAGGGTATAGGAAGACAGGGCTGCCTCAGTTGGTGGATGACACCCAGATAAGTGAAGCAATTGCCCAGGGAGGACTGCCTGACCCCAGGGGTGTGTGGGCCTTGGCTGACAGCCTCCATCAGGGTGTATGGAGACATGGCTCAGACCCAGCACACAGTCACACACTCCTGCACTCCTCCCATGCCCAGGCGCCCACAGACAGAACTTCAGGAACCACTGGCAGCCCTGGAAACAGGACACTGAGTCCCTCTCACCCATCAGGAAACAGGCGTTGATCAGCTGGGACTGGAGCTTGCCAGGTAACTTATTTCTTTTGTGCAGGGCTCTGACACTCCCACCACCCTGCACCCTCAGGAACTGCAGCTGAGAGGAGGATGTGCTCTTGGTGGTCAGGAGGGCAGCAGCCAGGGCCAAGACTGAAGGCCAGGACATCAGCTGTGCTCCATCCAGCATCTCCTGGGCACCTGGCAGGCCTGGGCTTCAGGGTTTCTGTGCAGCTGTTCAACTTTAAGAGGTTTGCTGGTCCAAGTCCTCCTGTTGTCCAGGCCCCTCTTCTGAGAGCCTGGTTCTTGGGGGTCTCACCTCCCCTACCTCACTCCCTCTGTATGTGTTTCCTGCTGGCCTCAGGGCATCCCCAGGGCCCACAATTGGGCAGGTGATCCAGACCTGGCTGTGAGCATTACAACAATTGATTGGGGAATGAGCACATGATCAAAGCCAAGCAACGAAAATCAGCCCTACGACTTTTGCTGGGTTTACAGGAAAAGAAGGAGTTCTATTTCCCAGGGCTGCTAGGTTGGGAAGGGGGAACACCTTTGCCCTCACACAGGGTGAGCCCACCTGAAATGAGTGAGACCCACCCAGAGGAAAGCAGAGCTGAGGTACTGAGAGAAACAAGATTCGAGGCTGGTCTTTGGAGCCCCTTAGATACACCCCTGGCTTCTGATTGTGAGTCAAAAGCATCCCTTTTATAATTTAAGAAGTTTCCAATAGCTTCAAAGGTATAGTGGTGGAGGCCATAGATTGTAAAAAGACCAGCAAGGTCTCCAAAATGTCCCTTAAACTTTCTGCTGTTCTCTTTCCTCCTCTAAAGTGGGCATGGGAGAGCCCTGCCTGGCAGAACCGTGTGGGATCACAGTGCATGGTACATTGGGAGGGTGTTTCATCCCTCCCTTCCTCTAAAGGGACAGAGCTTCCGGAAAGATGGGCAAGGCCTGCAGGCCCCAGGATGACAGGATTAAAGGGCAATAAAGAGAAAGAGGGAAGTGGCTGCTGCGTCTCTCAGAGTTAAAAATAGCTTCCCCCAAGGAGGCCTCCCTGCTGCGATAATCCGGCCAATTACCAGCCCCTCTCCACCCCAGTGGGCACTGCCTGCCTCCTCTCTGTCCCCACATGGGGCCATCACTTCATGGACAGACAGAAGGCCTCTACCCCGTGACCTTCCTTCCTCAAGAGGGTGAGTCTCCAGCCCTTGGCTTCGTCGTGCTTTGTGGAATTGGGCCTGCCTCTGAGTGATCGATCTATGAGTCCTGATTTTGGAGTGTGAATTGTCCAAAACACATTGTCCCCCCCACATCCTCATAAAAAAAAAAATAACCAAAAAAAAAAATAACCAAGAACCAAGAGTCTATTGCATGATTCTGTTTCTGTTAAGACGTTATGAAAGACTATAGATATATTTGCATTAGCAAAGAGAAAAATCTAGAAGTTTGGAGACAAAGCCACTGGTGGTCCCCTGGGAAGAGACCTTTTCCCCATTCACTTCCACTTGGAGGAAGATGTCTAGATATGCTTCCTGAGTGCTCTGAGCTTGGGTGCACCTGGTGGGATGCCGGCTCCTCCAAGGCTTCAGCTGGCACTCAGCCTCTGAGGCGTCCATACACCAGACAGCTTCAGGGCTGTTTTGTTTGGATTTTTCACAGAAAGCATCTATTGCTTCAGCAATGTTTTTGTTTTGTTTTGTTTTGCTTCATCAATGTTTTTAAGTTATTTTGTAAATGGAATGAAGCCTGATGACGGGACGATGGGGTGGGCAAGACTTCCTGGTAGCTAGGAAGGAGGGAAGCTGGCCTCACAGGGACCTACCCTGTGGCCTCAGCTTCCAGTTCCTGGGTTGATTGAGGCCTCCATCTCCCTACCTGTCCAGTGGTCGGGCTGAACTTAGAGCGCCTTGAGCCCTTTCTAGCTGGGCCTTCCCAGCACATCTGGCTCAGGCGTCCTGGGGAATTGAAGTCCTGATGGGGAGACAGAGAGCAGGATGGTAGACTGCCTTGCCCCCTGTGCTCCAGGGCCGAACAGACTCCTGCAGTGACCTTCTCAGGGTCTCGTTTTTCCTGCTCATGACATTGGCTTGTGTTTCTGAGGGTTCCAGCCAACTTGGGGTCCCTGTACCCTGGGCCTTGGTGCACTGAGGTCTGGTCTTCCAAGGGTGAGGCACTGGAAGCCACGTATGGGCTGGAGATGAACAAGGGCCAAGTGCAGGCCAACCACCCAAGTCATCTTAGTCCCAGAAGGCACAGAGCCACTGAAATGGGGATGGAAAGCTTGTCAGGCCAGAGCAGACTGGGTAGGAGCCTCATGTCTGGTGTCAGGCCCTGTGGGGCAGAGATAGGGACTGGTCTGCCCTGACCACCTGAGGTCTATTCGCAGAAATTAGTTGGAGCTGTAAGCTCCTATTTATAGGAGTACCCACAGCTCTCAGGGATGGAAGCCAGGAAAGAAGACTAGATTTCTCTGCCTTTGCCTTCTCCCTCAAAGCCTCAGTTTCCTCAGCTGTAGAATGGGCATGGTGCTCCCCTAGAAGTTTACCGCTTTCCCCAGTGCTATAGTACAGTGCCCAGCACAGAGTACACACTCAGATGATTCAATGACTGCGTGCACTGATGAGGCAGCCTTCCTATGAAATGGCATTTGGGAAGTGCCCCAGCACAATGACTGGTGCTCCATGAAGAGGGCTCCTCCTGCAGCCTCCCTGGAGGGTCCACCCTCCCTGCCAGGCACCCACAGCCTCTGGGATCACTGTTCTTCTCTGGTTCTGCTCCCCCTTCAGACTGGGGGCTCCTCACAGGCAGAGAAGGTGTCTCTGCTCTCCCTCCCCAGCTGTGTCCCACTGCTGGCCCCTGCGCCTTCCTCTCCATGCCCACCAGCGCCACCCTCTGCCTGGTCGCCTGGACCACCTCTCTGCAAGCAACCAAAACCCTGACATTTCAACCGCAATCTGGTAACAGCTGGTAGAGCTAAGAAGACATATCCCTTTCTGTCTCAGGAATTCCACCTCTAGGATTCTTTCTGTGTCATGCCTGCACTTGGGGATTGACTTTGTAAGAGCAACTGCCAGCACAGCACCCCTCCCCTCTGGGAAGGAAACCACGGGGCTCATCAGCATGGGGGAGCAGCACTCCCTTCAGCTGTGAAGGAGCAGAGCACAGGCTTGTGAGCCCGGCCCCCTATGGCCCACGTGAGAGCAGTGCCCAGCACTTAGCAGGTGCCCAGGAAATATTTGTCGAATGCATCTAACGTGAAAAATTCTTTAAGACAAAGTGAAAAGTCACCTTGTCGGCGAGCGAGAATTGGAGACATTCATCGAAATTTTTTAAAAAGCAGAATATGTACAGACACTCACACGAGTGTGTTTGGTAGAATATTTTGGAAAGAGATGCTAGCAGGCTAGAGGAAGGAGGGGGACAAGCAGTTCTCTGCAAGTCTACTTTTTCTTTAGACCACGTTCCATATGATCCCACAATCAATTAACTGTTTTAAACAACCTAAAGCCGAGGGAAGAGGGAGACTCCCCCTCCTTGTCCTGAACCCAAATTCACCTCCTGTGCTCCTTCCTCTCAAGGTCCCTCCCACCTGCGACTCCCCGTGGAGTTGCTCCAGCAGGTCCGACCCCATCCTGTCTGTGGTGATTAATAAACACCCCATGATGGCCTGAATCTCACAGAAGCTCCAGGGAGCCGGGTGTCCTCTTCTGGGGACAGCCTTGCCCTGTGACCCCAGAGTAGAAGGACTCGCTGGTACAAGGGACACACTCAATGTTTCCCCAGTAGGCTGGTAGGTCCCACCACCACACTTCCTCGGCTGGAGTACCGCCCTACACCCATCTTGGCCTATTTAAATCCTCACCATGGGTTCGGTGTGGGTCCCTGGAATTTGGTCCCAGAGCTGGAGGAAGACTTCCCCCCAGGCAGGCCCATCCACAGTAAGGGGGCAATTAGTATCTACTCCATTTAAAATCCATTACCCTGCCTAGGAATGGGGATGATAAATATAGAATCCATTGTAAATCCACGGAGTCCAGCTTAGCCCCAGGGAATGTCCCTCCCATGAACACAGAGGATTCAGCAATGACCCTTTAAATGGGTCAAACATCTATTAAACCCCACTTGTGTGCCAGGCATTTTACTGGGGGGAGGGGGGAGACAGCACAACCTCTGGGGTCAGACAGGCTTGTGTTCAAATCCCGACACCATTGCTCATGAGGTGTGCGACCTTGGGCAAGTCTCTTCGTCTCTCTGCCTCCATTTCTTCCTCTGCACAGTGGGACTTACATTAGTGCCTGCCTCGCAGGGCTGTGGTGATGATCAGATGAGGGGACGCATTCGGCCCAGTGTCTGGCAAAAGGCAAGCCCTCCGGAAAAAAATGGTGACTACTGTTTTGTCACTGTCATTTACAGCACATGGCCTTATGACACACTGCTGCTATTCCCAGCAGGAGACTCTGGAGCGGGGGGGAAATGTCACGGGTGGAGGTCAGGAGTCCGCGTATTTGAATGGTGGAAAATATCAACCCAGCTCCAATGGAAATGCCGCGATTCCTTCCGCTGTGAATTGACGCAGCAGACCCTGGTAGCATTTGAGACTGTCACCAGCAAAAGTCACAGACATTTTCACACCCCACCACAAGCTTGCAGACCTCTCCAAAGGTCTTCCATGTTCTCTGGTTCAAAGTTACAGTTGGGCTTCAACCCAATCTTACCATCAATGCATCCAGAAAAGAACGCGTATCTTACCATATCACAAATGTGCTTTTAAACTATTTTGATAACTGGCTTTCTTTGGAATCCTGTTCATTATCTGATGTATTAAGAATAGAATTCTGGGTCGGGCTCAGTGGCTCAGCCTGTAATTCCAGCACTTTGGAAGGCCAAGGCGAGTGGATTGCCTGAGCCCGCGGGTTCAAGCCCAGCCCAGGCAACTTGGTGAGACCTCATCTCTACAATAAATAAAAAAAAATTAGCTGGGTATGGTAGTACATGCCTGTAGTTCCAGCTACTTGGAAGGTTGTGGAAGGATCATCAGAGTCCAGCAGGTTGACGCTGGGATGGCCGTGAGCATGCCACTGCACTCTGGCCTGGGCTACAGAGTGAGACTCTGACTCAAAAAAAAGAGCAGAATTCTGGCCAGGTGTAGTGGCTCACACCTATAATCCCAGCACTTTGGGAGGTTGAAGCAAGAGGATTGCTTGAGCCCAGGAATTTGAGACCAGCCTGGGCAATATAGCAAGACCTTGTCTCTACAAAAAAATTTTTTTTTAGTTAACTGGTCATGATGGTGCATGCCTGTAGTCCCAGCTACTCAGGAGGCTGAGGCAAGAAGATTGCCTGAGCTCAGGTAGTTGAAGCTGCAGTGAGCCGTGATCGTGCCACTGCACTCCAGCCTGGGCGACAGAGACTCTGACTCAAAAAAACCAAAAAGTGTTTAAAAGACAACAGAATTCTGAAGAGGGGTCCACAGCACAAGAAGCGGCCAAACCCCCTCAGAAGGATGGCACCTGGGTGGTACTGGAGTCATTGATCTATGAGTCCCTCCAGCCAAGACCCCACGACTCCAGCAGGGCCTTGTCGCTCCGGGCTGTGAGGCTCTGAGCCAGCCCTTCCTCTCTCTGGGGCTTGTGCATCCATCTGCATGAACTCCAGCATCTCAGGGAGGTCTGACCAAGAGGGGGCTGTCTGAGCCCTGAGCAGGGGGTGTTGTGGTTGTGGGGCTGTCTGCCCACCTGGTGCCCTGGGGTGGCCTCACGCACTAACCTCCACAGGCTCTTTTTCCGAGTCTGCCTGGATAAACCTCCACTCCCAGCTGCAGATGTCACCGCCTCCCCAGCATCCTGGCCAAGTTCAGATGCCTCTAGCCACCCCAGAATCCCCTCCAAGCCCGTCTTCTCCAGCCCCCAAAAACTGGTGCTCAGAAGAGGAAGGGGTGAAGTGAAAACAAGAGCCAGGGTGGGACAGCCCCCTCCCAGTCAGGTTCTCCAGGGCAGAATTGGGGGGAGGTGAGGAGACAGGGGTAGTCCACAAGCAAGGGGCTCTCAAATGTGGCAGGCGGGGGCATGGAGAGAGCAGAAACTCCTCCCATCCCCAAAGGCGGCAGCTAGGCTGGATGTGGGTCCCAGGGCCCCCTCCCCCTCGTCTCTTAGAAAGGCCCCAAATCTTTGAGCTCAGCTCTGAGACCAGCACACTTCCTTCTGTAGGGAGCCTCTCTACCCAGATCTTCATTCCCCCAAATTAGAGCAGTTTTGCAATTTTACAGACGAGGGAAACCAAGGCACAGAGATGTCAAGTCCAAGGGTCACCGTAACTGTGAAGTGGCCAGCTGCCAAGAAGATGCTCGGAAACTCTTCACTGCACTTCCTGCTGGAATAAAATCGTTTCAGGGTTCAAGGTTCCCTAGTTGTCGGGTGCCTAGAGGTCACAGCTCAGCAAGAATGGAGGCAGGGAGGGTCCTCTGGGTGGAGGAAGAGTGAGGACAGAGAGCTGGTAGTGGGACCCTGGAGAGGTGTGGTTAGTGGCACTGAGGTCCCAGGGAGCCACAGCCCAGCCTCTTTCCACCAGTGGTGCAGAGGAAAGAGCAACTCTTTCTGTGATCCCAGCAGCTCAGAGTCAGATTTAGCTGCTCTAGGAGGTAGTGGGCACTCCATCACAAGAGGTGTGCAAGTAGCCAGAACCCTCTATCCCTGAGCAGCAGCCTGGGATGTCTGAGCGAGGGGCTGTGGTCAGTGTGCCCTGTGCAGGACAAGGGGGTGTGGACAGCAGAAATCAGGCCCGTCTAGGCATGGCCACGAGGTCAGTGCCCAGAGTTGGGCACCATTGTCCTGGGATCCCTCCTGGGCCTTCAGCCGCGCCAGGGCTTAGGGACAAAATGGGTGCAGTGAGGGAAGCAAGATGGGGAATTCAGGGCTTGTGTCAGCACATAGCTCCCACTGGGTGCGGTGGCCCTGCCCCTCCCCCAGCCCCCATCCCAGTCTGCCCTTCCAGCCTCCCCAGTCACACCCACACCCCCAGCATCGTTTGGGGAGGCTCACGAGAGACTGAGGAAAAAAAATTATCATCTTGCTTTTGCAGCCATTTTAGTGTACACCTGCTGTGCCTTAGGGGTTCCTGCCTCGGGAAAAACTTGGACCTACTAACAGTTTCTAGTTGAAAAAGACCAAGTTTCTGAAGGCAGCCTTGACAGTGGTGCTGGCTCGGCTGAGAGGCCAAGTGCAGCAGCATCCTGGCACAAAGCTTCATGCCCATCCTAAAGCCTCTGTGTTTTGAATCCAGGAGCCCAGGTTTAGGGACTCAGGGCCAGACAGGGGGCTAAGAGAGGAGCTGTCTCTCTGTCTGGGCCCTATGTGCTCCTGAGTTCCTTGCCTGTGCCTGGTTGGAACAGCCACCAGCTCCCTGCGGCCTCCACAGGGGGAAATCAGTGGCAGATGGAAGCAGGGAGGCTGAACCCCCAGAATGCCCAGGAGAGGGGATGCCCCTTCCTCAGACATGACACCCTCAGGGAGCCTGTTAAAATCTTCTGTGCTAAACCATCCCATGACTCCCAGCTCAACCATAGCTGCCCCATTTTCTTGGAATCTTATCTCCTATCCCTCACCCTCTCACACCTCCTGAACACACCCCGGACTGCCTACCCCCAGGGCCCTTGCTCTTACCACTCCCTCTGCCAATGCTCTGCCCCTAAAATCTCTGCATGCCTCATTTTTCCACCAACCTCAGGTCTCTGTTCAAATGCCTCAGGGAGATGCCTCTCCTGGATATCTGATTTAAAGTTGAACCCCTTCCCACACCCTTATCCTTTCCCCAGCTTCATTTTTCTCTGTATCATTTATCCCCACGTGACATGGTATATAACTTACTTATCTGTTAGGTTAATTGTCAGCTCCCCGAAGGCAGGTATGCTTGTCTGTTTTATTGGCTACAGCGCCTGGGAAAACAAATCTTAGGTCAAAGAATGGAATCATCTTCATGAAGCTGCAAGGCAGACATCTGCTTCCCCATTTTAAAGAGAAGGAAACTAAGGCTCAGGAAGAAGTGGCTTCTGCCACCATTGACCTGCAAGGACATGGCAGAACCAGTAGAATTGTCATCAGTAGAAACTGAGCACCTATTGTGTGGCCAGCACTTTCCATTCACCATCTCACTTTATGTCCCCAGCAGCCCCTGTGTTACTTTCAAGCTGAGGCTGGGGGCAGCAAGACCTAGGTCTGCAAGGCTGGCCTCTGCTCTGCTGCCCTTGTCTAGAGCACAGACCCTGGGAACCATGGGGCTGGCTGGAATGGGTTCCCTTTGTCTTTGGTGAATCATGCCAGCTGCCCTCCTACCCACACCCACTTCCCTGTGGATGGGGCCTCCAGGAGCTATGTACTGTGGAGGATTGTGGGTCTGTGGCTCCCCCTGTCTCCCTCCTCTGGGGCCAAATGTAGCTATAATCGTCAGACTGTAGCAACAGATCTTCCCAGAGGCCTCTTCCCCTCGAGACCAGATAGCAGACATTTCAGAGATGCCCACACAGGGCAGGGTGGCTGTCCCCAGACCGTGCTCATTCACATGGTGAAGGCCCCGTCCTGAAGAGCAAGGTCATTGAGGGCTTATCTATGCAGGAATCGGGCCTCAACCTCTCCTCAGTTGCAAGTCTTCGGTACGTCCTTTTATGTCTGAGACAGTTTTTCCATCTGTAAAATGCGGACAGAAATGGCTCCCTCATACGTTTGTAATAAGAATTTTAAATGAGATTGATTATGTAAAGTACAGGCAGGGCATACAGAAAGTACTCAATAAATGATTCATCATTATTGCCATCATTATCAGCACAGTCATCTGTCCACTTGTCCAATCATCAACTAATCCGTTCAACCATTCGTTCACCCATTTACCCATCAATCCATCCACCTACCCGTCCATCAGCCAATTTGTTCTTCCATCCATCCATCCGCTTTTCCATGAACCCCTTTTCATAACTTCATCCACTCATCCATCTAGCCACCCACCCGTTCATCTCCCCATCCGCTCATGCAGCCACTCATCTGTCCATCCATCCATCCATTCATCTTTTCATTCATCCATCCATATATCCATTCAGCCATCCATCCACCCACTGATCCATCAGTTCACCCACCCATCCATCTGTCCACGTATCCATTCATCCATTCATTTATCCATCCTCCCCCCCATTCACACATTCATCCACCCGTCTGTCCACCCGCTCATCTATTCACTCATCCATTCACCCATCCACCCAACTGCTCATCCACCCATACACTCATCTATTCACTCACCAGCTCATCCATCCATCCACCCGTCCATTCATCCACCCATTCATCCGTCCCTCCACTCATCCATTCACCATCCCTCCACATATCCACTCATTCACCCGCTCGTTCACCCACCCATTCATCCATCCATATATCCATTCATCTACCCATTCACCCATGGATCCATTTGTTTGCCCATCCACTCATCCATTCATCTGTTCACTCATCCACTCATCCATCCACCCACCCACCCATCCATCCATCTACCCATCCATCCACTCATTCATATACCCACCCACTCACCCATCTGTCCACTCACTCATCTACTTATCCGTTCCCTTCATTACTTACAACATGAGCTTTCTCGCTCGTCTTTCACTTCCAGAGACTTGGTAGCATCTGACCCCACCTTCCCAGTACAGATCCCCTCCACACCTTCCACTGCTGACAGAATCAAACCCAGACTTCAAACTTAGCTCAGTCTTCACCTTCTACGTTGAACCTAATGGCGACCTCAAGGCTGATGTGGGCGAAGAGAATGAAGGAGAGGGGAGGGCAGCCACCCACCCTCAGCTCTTTGCTCTCCTCTCCAGCTAGCTAAGCCCAGGCTGTCAACCTCAGAGTGGTGCAGCATGCCCTGCAGGCAATCAACCAATCATTCATTCATTCACTTATTCATTCCTTGAAGTCATGTTTGTCAGGCACTCACTGTGTTCCAGGCACTGTGCACACTATAGGGCAGTGAACAGAATAGATAGAATCCATGCCCTTGTGCAGCTGAAGTTCTAGTGCAGGAGACAAAGGCTAAGTAAGCTGATTGAGGAATTAGAACATTGGGTGTGATGGAGAAAAATAAGGTAGGGTGGGGGGAAGGGTTGTAATTTTAGGTAGGGCCACCAACGTTTCACTCAGAAAGACCTGAAATTGGGGAGGGAGAAGCCATGGAGGTGTCTGGGGGAAGTGAGACTGGTCTGGTGAGTTCCAGAAGCCTGTATGACTGAGCAGAGGGAGCAAGGACAGGAGAGGTGGGAGCTAGGGTTGGGGTCAGGGAATCCTAGAGGCCTTGGGGAGCCTTTGCTTTGTCTCTGGGGGGGGCACCACGGAAGAGTATTGAGCAGGTGGTGACCTGAGCTGACATAGGTGTCAAAAGGCAGGCGGGAGAGGCCTCAGCTCCTCCCAGGGACCCCCAGGGTGGCTGGTGGCTGGAATTACAGATTCTCTTGCATAGTTTCTGAAATGTGTCTGCCTCCCCCACCAGACTGTAGGTGCCTAAGGGCAGAGCCTATGTCTTCCGTGGGTGGCTGTGTCCCCAGCCCTCAGCCTGCCCTCTGGCAATGGTAGGAGCTGGAGAAACATTTGTTGAGAAAAGAAGGGAAGGAAGAAGGAAGAGAGGGAGAGAGGGAAAAAGGGAGGGAGGGAGGGAGAGAGAGACAGATGACACAAACAAGAGCCTACGTGAGCAAAGGAATGTGTGAGTGAGTGAGCCGGGACAAAGGCCAGGGGTCTCTGACCTTCTCTTCTCAGATCTCTAGGGGCCCCACTTCCCCACCTCCACCTCCCCCATGCCACCAGGACTCACCCTTTACAGGCCTTGGGTGACCTTGCTTGGAGACCGATTGCTCCTGCTTGGATGAAGAATCCTTCCCTAGCTCCAGCAGCTACATCCAGACTGCTGTTTCCTGAGGCTGGGGAGGATGCTAGGAAGGCTCCAAGGAGCCATGCCCCCTGTCTCTGAGATGCTGGGCTGCCCCCCATGCCATTACAGCCACTCTCAGTGTCCCTCGAGTCTCTGTAATGAGCATGTCCTCCCTGGAGAGGTCATCTTGGACCAGACAGAGAGGACTATTAGTGGCTCCATTTCACAGATGGGGAAGTGGAGGCCCCTGGGGCCAATTTCCAAACCCCTCTCAACAGTAATTGCCCGTCCATATCCCCTTCCCCAGTGACTGTTCATTCACAGACACAACTCTAAAGACAAAAGCCATGTTTTCAAAAGTTAGTTTGAAATTGAAATGCTTAAATGGAAAATGGAAACAATAATGTCCCGTGCTACTTTGCCTCAGCTCAGGGTCAGACTCTGTTGGGGGTCTAAGCTCTCCCCAGGGTGCCGGGGGCGGGGGAGGTGATCCCTGCCCCACTGCTGTGGAAACGTTCATTTCAGAATTCCAGAATTTTTTATCCAACCTCCATTAAATAGATGGGCTAACTGAGGCCTCGGCAGGGGCTGCTTTACCCAAGGATGTGCTGGGGGCTCCCTGCTGGCTGGTGAGTTAAACAAAGGGCTTTATTAGAAAACAGCTGAATTAGGCCATGAAAGACCAGAGAGAAACTTTTCAGACAGGACAACAACGAAGGTGGTGGTCCAGGCGGCAGCTACAGCTTGGGCAAACGTCTGGAGGCAGGAACCATGGCATGGCTCAGAGGAGGGATGTGGGGCAGCATGGGGGGGGGTCAGCAGCAGGTCACAGAGACCCCCCCAGGTTACCGTGCTGGGACCTTCTCTGGAGTGCTATGGGAGCAGTGGGAGGGTGGGGAGGGCCGCAGGGTGGGGAGGGGCCCATGGGTCTTTCCCGCGTGCCCTTCATCTCTGCGCCCACAGCCTGACAGCCTGCATCCAATCCCTTCTCTACTCAGCAAGGAGAAAGGGTCTCAAAGCTTCTGGAACCTTCACTCACACGTCCCCTTCTTGGAAGAGCAGTTAAGGCTCCAATGTCCTCCTGCGCAGCAACACCTGGTGTTCCTGCATTTGTGGCTCGTTGAGGGAGGGAGGGAGTCGCGGGGCAGAAGGACCTTCTGGCACAGGAGAGGAAGCCAGGAGGAAAAAAAATGATCCCTCTCTGCCACTGTCTCCACATCAGCGCCACACACACACACACGCACACACACTTCAGCTTTGAAAATGTTTGTGGCTGTTCGCACACTGGCGGGCTCATTATAAAATAATTGAGCACTTGTAACACTTTTCTCCTGGAGGATCCCAATTAAGACATCACTGTATGCCTTCCTCCCTCGAAGACCGTCTGATTCCCCTGCCTTCACACGCAGGGCAGGCAGCAGCTAAAAATACCACGCCAGGCACCGGCTCTTTTGGTCCCACCTCTTTCTGCCCCGCCTTCCCCTTTCGGCTCTGCCCTCACCCCCCTGAGGCCAGACCCCTGGAGGAGGAGGATCTTGTCCCTCCCTAAGTGACCTGGGATGAGCAAGCTACTCCAGCTCTGTGAGCCTCGGTATCTTCATCTATGAAATGGGGAGAATAATGGCATCTGTCTCAGCAGGTCCTAGTGGGGGACAAATAAAACACTGTGCATTAAGCACTTAGTATGGGGCAGTCTGGGTCAGGCCCTTTACTGCCTTGGATATATTTGGGGCAGGAGAAGCTAGTTTTAGGGCACAGCTCAGCTCTGATTGTCAGGTCCCTGCTGAGCTTCCTGCCAGCTTCAAATGCCAGGATGCTGCCGGCTTCTAATTCTCATTCTGATTAGGAGGGGCTGATTCTAAGATTCCTGAGGATTCTAATTCCTGGAGACTCAGATTTCCAGCAGACCCAAGTCTTCTCTCCTCCACCTTGCCTGTAGGAGGCCCCCTCACTGCTGACCAGGACCCAGGCAAGAACCATCCTAAGGGAGTCCCTGCTGTCCCCTGTGCACCCCATGCACCTCCTAACCCCCCAGGGTTGTCCTTTGCATAGCAATGAGAATCCGAACTCCTCCGTGGGTCCACTATGACCTCCCGACACCGCCATCTTCCGCCTCTCTCTCCTCCAGCCTCTCTGACTAACTGCCTCCCACTTACCCCAAGACACTTGCCACTCCACTGCCTAAGCCCTTCATTTCTCACTCTACTTCGCCAGCTACTCCTCACCATTCAGGCCTCAACTCAAAGGTCTTCTCAGGAGGCCTCTCCAAACCCTCAGACCACAGTGGCCATCCCATCCCTGTCTCACTTGGTACTCATTTTATCTCCTGCAGGCACCTTCCTTCCAGAAATTGTCACATTTGTTCCTTTCCATGTTCATTGTCCGCCTTTTCTACTGGAATGTCTCTTTCACTGCTGTGTTCCAGGGCCTGGCATACAGTGAGCACTCAATAAATGTCTGTTGGTGAACGGACAAATTATGTAATTAGAAGAGCCTAAGGTCTCTGCCTTCCCACATGAGACCCAGAGCTTTGTTAGCTTAATGAATGTTGATTGACTGACTGATCTGACACACTTTCTTCTGGGTAAAAGCAATTCACATACACTAAAGGACAGGAAGTCAGAGAACAGCAATACCACCCCTCTCTGGCAAAGGCGACAGAGGGACCCTTGTGCTGACTTGCTGGCCCCATAACCCACACCCTTCCACCAGCCATCACCACCTGCCTCAGAGACTGATGAAGCCCTTTCAGTGGATCCGGCTGCCAGCAGACACCTGCCAGCCTCTCCTTTCCCTTTGTCCTCCTCAGCTCTGCAAGGGACAGCTGCAGCCCGGCACAGGCAGACTGGGCTTTGACCATGAATGGGGGCCTCTGAGGCCTGCGGGGATTGGTGCAGGGGCAGAAGCTCTGCCAGGAAGTGAAGGGCAGGTCCCGAGGCCAGAGTGGGGGGCTGGAAGGGAGGAGGATGGGGCTAATGGGCTGTTAATAGCCTCGCAGCTGGGATCTGGTGACCCCTGGGTCCCCAGGGGCTAGTAACAGTGCTGATGGGTCTGCCCCTCCAGCAGCAGGCCCTTCCCTCCTAGTCCAGGGTCATCAGACTGTTAAGTGGGTAAGTGGTTGGGAGGAGGGAAGAGTGTGTGAGCACCCCTCCCCCACAGCCCCCATCCCTCAGCACCTGAGGGAACTCAGGGAGCCCAGAAACTAACTCAGCATGTGGAGGAGGTCCCATCCCCTCATTACAGGAAGGAACTGAGGCCCCATGTGAATCCGGTCCCACTCGCTCCTCCCCTCTCGTTCCCACGCTCATGGCTTCTTCTCTCTGGTGTCAGGCCCCCAGTTACAGTTCCCAGCTTTCCACCAGCTAGGTGGAGGAGACCAGGGACAATTCCTCCCTTGGGCACGGTAGGCACAGTGCCTGGAGCCCCACAACTCTTAGAGTCAGTGGCAGGAGCAGCAAGAAGAAAGACAAGCTAGGTTTGCAGGGCCCTGAAAACCCAGCTAAGCCAAAATTTGGGGTTGGATCTGTCCACAGCGGGAGACAAAGAAATGGCTTGTGATGGGAAGATTGGGATAACATGCTGGAAAAATCTCTGAAGACAGGAGATGAATGCAGAGGCTGATGTAGTAAATGACGAAGAAAGGAAACAGATGAGCACGTGGATAGACAGACAAGAGAGTAGACAGGGTGAGTATATGTATGAGGAGAAGGACAATTGGATGGGATGAGAAGGGGAACTAGAATGGATGGGTGGATAGACAGAAGGATGGATGAGTGGGTGGATGGAGAGGTGGGGGGATAGATGGGTGGGAGGATGGATAGGTGAGTGAATGGATGAGTGGATAACTGGGTGGAGGGATGGGTGGGCAGGTGGATGGGAGGGTGGATGGGGGGGTAGATGGGTAGGTGGATGGGTGGGTGGATAAGTGGCTAGATGGATGAATGGATAGGTGGGTGGATGAATGCATAGATGGATAAGGTGGGTAGATGGGTAGTTGGATAATTGGATGGATGGGTGGGTGCATAAATGAACAGATAGATGGGTAGATAAGTGTATGGGTAGGTGGATGAATGGGAGGATGCATGGATAGATGGGTGGGTGAATGGTTGAGTGGATAAGTGGATGAGTGAGTGAACGGATGGGAGAATGGGTGGGTGGAGGGTTGGATGAATGATCAGATGGATGGATGGATAGATAGGTATAGGTGCATGAGTAGATAGATGGGTGAGTGGATACCTAGGTGAGGAATGGAGTCAGAGAGATGGGTAGATGAACAGAGAATGAATGGGTGAGTGGAGGGCTAACATTATGTGCATCTCTATTCAAGCAGTCAGAGAATATATTTTTTAGTACTTTTCATGGAGGAATGAGCTCATGAAGATAAAAGTGCCCTGGGTGTTTGAAAGTCATAATATGGCCCTAAGGAAGACCTAGCAGCCCTCTCCTGATGACTTGCTAGAGGCCCTGTCCTCTTACCTCCCTCCCTCAGCCTGCCTCCGCCTTTAGGAGTTCTCAATTTTCCCACCTCAGGCCTTTACTCAGGCTGCTTCTTCTTCCTGGGACACTCTTGCCAAAACCAACATTATCTACTCTCTCCTCCTCCAGGAATCTCCCTGGGCTAGCTCAGGGCCTCATCTGAGCCCCTGCAGGCCCTCAGTCTTCTGTCAGAAACAATTTCAACCCAGATGGTGAGCCCTGGGCTCTACATCTCTCCACATGGACCAGGAGCCCTGGGAACAGGAAATAGCCTCAGTTACTAATATTTCCCAGACCTTGACATGTGCCAGGTCCTTCATTGCAGACTCTCACCATTCTCACTTTCCAGATGAGGAGACTGAGGTATACCAGTGACCAGCCTCAGCGAAGTAAGTGGTTGGACCCTTATTCAGCCTCTAGAGCCTAGATCCCTCCCCAGAGAGAATAGATCAGAGGCTCTGGAGGGGGGATGGTGGGGACAAGAGCAAAGGGCCCTGGAAACAGATATTTCTCTGCTCTGTAACCTTAGAGAACTTCCTTAACCTCTCTGAGCCTCAACTTTTTTCACCTGAAAAATAAGATTAATTATTACCCAACCAGAGGTCAGGGGCATCATGATTGATAGATACTCATCATCACACCTGTCCCCAAGCTAGATTCTTGGCTCTTCTCAAATACCAACATCTGGGTCCATGGGAAGAGCCAAAGTTGAACAGACCTGATGTGTCTCACTGTACCCCTCCCAGCTAAGTGGTCTTGGGCAGGCAGAGACCTGCCAGGGTGGTAGCCAGGAGACAGGACCTGTTTGTGGTGGGCACACCAAATATGGGGGTGGGAAAGAGGTTGAGGGTAGTAAGAATTGACAGCTGGATTAGCTAGGGCTCAGGACAGGCCTTGATTGCTAGGCCAGAGGTTGTGGCCTTCACCCGAGGGCAATAGGCAGGACATAGCCACAGCTTCACCAAATGCAGAGTGCAGGTCCCTAGCCTGGGCCCAGGGTGGATTCACTGTAAGAAGAGGAACCAGTGGGATTCAGCAGGTGTCTCATTGAAGGTGTTGGAGGCAGGGCAGGAAACCGACATTCGTTCATTTATTCATTCCTTTTTTGGGCATCCACTGTGTGCCAGTCTCTGACCTGAGCACTGGAGCATGACTCCAGTGGCCAAAAGAGGCAAAGGTCCCCAGCCTTGTGCAACTGGTGTTCAAGTGCAGGAGACAAACAACAAAGATGAAGATGAACAGACTTCAGAGGAGATGGTGTCAGGCAGAGGTCAGGGTGTGAAGGCCCAAGGTAGGTTAGCAGAGCCCAGGGAAGCAGAGCATTGGCCCTGAAGGGGAAGGGAGGCCAGGCCAGATTGTGGGACCTTGCTGGCCACAGCATAGGACTTGGACTTTATTTTTGTTCTACGGAGAGCAGCTGGAAGATTTTAAGTAGGAGCAGAGTGGTCTTTCTGGTAGGTTTTCTAAATTGAGGCACTATTCGTATAACATAAAACTAACCATTTTGAAGTATACAATTCAGTGGCATTTAGATACTTAAATGTTATGCAACCACAACCTCTATCAAGTTCCAACACAATTTCACCACCTCATGAGAAGAAAATCTCATCCTCGTGAACAGTCACCTCCCCATTTCTCCTCCCCCCAGCCCCTGGCAACACTCTTCTGCTTTCTGTCTCTGTGATTTTTCTAATCTGGACTTTTCACGTAAATGGAATCCTACGTATACACATGTGTTATTCGTGTCTGGCTTTTTTCACTCAACATGTTGCAGCATGGATCAGAACTTCCTTCCTTTTAATGAATGAATAATGCTCTACTGTGTGGATAGACCCCGTTTCACTGTCCATTCATCTGCTGACGGAAATTAGGATGTCCCCCACCTTTGGGCAATAGTGACCAGTTCTATATGAACATGGGTGTGCCTGTACGTCTTCAAACATCTGTTTTCATTTCTCTTGAGCATATATACCTAAGAGTAAGATTGCTAGGTCATGTGTTAACTCTATGGTTTTTATTTTCTTTTTTAAGAGACAAAGTCTCACTCTGTTGCCCAGGCTAGAACGCAGTGGCGTGATCAGGGTTCACTGAAGCTTTGAATTCCTGGCTCAAGTGGTCTCCTTGCCTCAGCCTCCTGAATTCCTGGGACTACAGATGCACATCACCACACCTGGCTAATTTAAAAAGAAAATTTTTAGAGTCTCACTATATTATCCAGACTGGTCTCGAACTCCTGGCCTCCAATGATCCTCCCACCTCCATCTCCTGAGTCCCGGGGATTACAGGTGTGAGCCACTGCACCTGGCTAAGTAAACTCTGTGTTTAACCATTTCCACAACAGCTGCAAGGATGGTGTCTATTATGCCTCAAACTACTATTAGAAGGCAAGCTTGGCAGCAGGGAGCAGCTGGTCCGACTGGTTGCTGATGGTGGACAGAGCAGGTAGCAGTGAAGGCAGGAGAGAAAGTGAGGAGTTGCCACTTCCTGGAATGGAAATGCCAGGAGCAGTCCCACCTCAGCCCCTTTGCACTTGCTCTTCCGTCAAGAACGCTCTTCCCCAAATGGATCTTGTCTTCTCCAAATGGAGTACATCTTCCCCTGCTCCAAGTCTTTGCTCAGTGGCCGCCTTCTTCGAGGGAAGCAGGTTCTCCATCATTCTATTTAAATGCACAGCCCCTCCCTCCCCAGCATTATGGGTCCCTCCCAATCACCACCTGATCACCTCCATGAGGACAAGGATGTTGTTCTGTCACCACTGGGTCCCTAGCCCCTGGCATGGGGCCCAGCACACAGCAGGTGTCCAATAAGTGTCCTAGAATAGAAAAGACTGGCAGGTAGTGGATATGGAGCCGAAAATCAGGAAATTAACAATCGTTCATCAAATCCGTTCATTCCACCAGGTTATTGAGCACCTACTGTGTGCCAGGCACTGTGCTGGATACTGAGGGATGAGAAAGTTCCACAACATTCTCGTCCCCACAGAGGTCCCATTCTGGTGGGGAAGACACACGATAAACATGCTAGCACATCCTTGGAGAACAGAACAACTCAGGCAGTGCTCCAGGCTGGGGCTGGAGGAAATGAAGCAGGACACAGACTGAGGTAACCACCCAGGCCGGGCACGTTCTTCCCACACCAGCTCTGAGAATGTGCTCCTTTCACAGATGGGAAGACTGAGGCTGGGGTTGGGGGAGAGGCGCTCATTCAGAGCCCCACAGCTCCTCAGGGCAGGGCCAAGGCCTCCTGCCTCCCTGCCCAGCCCCAATGACCACCTGGTGCTTCCTGGTGAGGGGAGATGGGTGTGAAGATCCTCCTGGGCAGTAGGACCCATCTGCTCACTGCGGGCAGGGCCTGTGGGCCTCTCCCCAGAGGACACCTGGCCTTCTCTACAGCCCTGGAAAAGCCTCCTTCAGCTCCAGCTGCCCAGGAAGGTGGGCCCTGCTAAGGTCACACAGCCAGGAGGGTCCAGGTGGGAGGCAAATCAAGGGAGTGACCCCAGGCCCCTGGAACACGGGAAAGATGCTGCAGTCAAGACCCCCTGCCCCAAGTTCAGCCTCCTGCTTGCTGTGAGACCCCAGGTGCCGCCTTCATCTTCTAGGATTCACTTTGCTCCTGTGCCTGAGGGTCTAGCCAGAGTGGATCCCAGATCCCAGATCAAACCCTTTCTCAAAGGCCGAGCTGGGGGAGGGGGAAGTTTGGGCAGTTCCCAAGGGGCCCTAAGGGGACTTCAGAGTCTCAGGGGCCCAGCCCCAAGCAGCTCCTGACCTTGTGCCAGGTCTTGGGCTCTGTGCTCACATCCGGAAAATGGGGTTTGTCTCCCTGCGTGGGTATCTGTGACCTGAGTGACAGCCCAAAGCCACAGTGGTGGCACCTCCAGGCAGAGCAGAGGTTTGAGTGTGGTGGGGAGGGACCAACTGACACGCAGGGATCTCAGTATGTTCCCCAGTGGCAAGGTTGCGCCAGTGAGAGCTCAACTCAGCTGTGAGTGTGAGTCCAGTCAACGGCTTGGTACAGACCCCAGCCTGAAGGCTTGTCTTCATTGTGATGGCTCCCTGTTGGCCGTGGGCAGCAGCGAACTTGACAACATGACCAGAGTATCCAAAGGGAGCCGTCACAGGGCAGGATTTGGGCCTTCCCACAGGTCTAGCAGATCACACAGTGGCTGGAGATCCAAGAGGGACTCCATGGAGGGTGGCCAGGCCAGGCTGTCATAGTGACCTGATGACCAGGCCACCAGGAGAGCAGAAACCAGATAGGGGGCAGGGAAACCAGCCAGGACAGGACAGGGGTTGTGCCCCAGGAGCCCTGAGGGCAGGGGCCTTCCTTAGCAGGGAGGGGCCTTTGCAGCCAGACTCTGGCAGGGATGGGTGTGTCCAGCACACGCCCATCATAGCCCCAGCTCCACGTTACAGACCCAAGTCTTGAAGGGGCTGCTCCTTTGCTGGTCGTGCAGGGCCTGGCCAGTGAGCAGACCTGACTCTGGCTCTTAACACATAGCTGGCTTATTACCTGCTGGAGCAATACAGGGGCAGGGGGGACACAGGACAACCTCTTGCTGCTCTCCCAAGCCCTAAGGCAGTGCCAGAGGCAGGGCAGCACAAGGAGTTACCTCAACCCCATCGCACATGGGGGCGAATGGGGTGCAGAAGGCAGAAGCTGCTTTGATGGGAGCATGGAGGCAGTGACACCCCCAGGGCCAGTCTCCCAGCCCAGAGAGTTTCCCCCAAACTCTCTGAGAAGGATGTTCACATCTCAAGCAGAAAGGAAATTGCACCCCTCATTCTCCATTTGAGCTGAAGGCAGGTGCCCACTGAGCATCCCATAGGCCCCATGGAACCCAACAGGGAGCTTCAGTGTCTTTACCCAAATGAAACAGTAGCGCACCCACCTCGGAACAAGTTCAGAGACATGGCATCTGCGGGGAGCCGGTTCACCTCCCTTCCCTCCACCCTAGCCTCTAGGCCAATGTGACCGCAGAAGCCACTGTGGGGTGGCCCTGCCGGCCCGCCCTCAGACTGGACTCACACAGGCCACTATGTACATGCAGGGACCTCACCACTGGCTTTGTCCTCAGGACAAGGTCTTCTCGGTCTCACCTGAGTCCTCTGGCTACCGCCCACCCTTGCCATCCCCCGCTCTGCTCCAGCCTCAAAGGCCTTCTGGACAAGGCACAGCTCCTGGACCTACGGGGACATCTCAGGGCTCAAGTCTGTGAGATGATGGAGGACTCGCCAGGGAGCTCCCACAGCTCAGAGTGTGGTAAGCACTTGGCCACCCCGGGAGCCAGAGAACCTCGCTTTGAAAACCCCGCAGGCCCTCATGATGCAAATAACTGCATGGGTTCCTGCTACTCTACATGCTGGTCCCATCTCCCTGCAAAGGAGGAGCAGGGAGCAGGGACGCCAGAATGAACCGAGGCAGGGCGATGAGAAGCCCAGATATCACAGGCAGAGAGAAATAACAGATTAACATATGCTCATTCCCTTTACCATCTCCACCATGCTGTGTGACCTCAGGCAAATCTTCTCCCCGCTGGGCCTGTTCTGCTAGGACCCCTGAGGTTCTGAGGCTTGGGGGCAGCTTACGGGTACCTGCAGGGGTCTGTTCTGCACAGACAGTGGTGAGTGGGTGGGGATGGGATGGACCATGCTCAAGTTCCAGGTGCTGCTGGGGCTGCCTTCTCTGTGGCCCTGCGACCTGCATGGAGCACGGTCCTGCGGAGACCTCCAAGGGTATCTGTGCAGTGAACGAGGGAGAAGCACAGAGGGGTTTCTGGTGAACCCCCCTGAAACCTGTTTCCCAGAAGCTGCTCTGTGGGTGCAGAGATCTGAGGCCCGCCACCTCACACCTGAGGTCCTGAGTGTCTCCTTCTGCAGATCAGGAGTAATAATTCCCCTCACCACCTGCTGAAGGAGCTGCACTGGGGGAAGTGAGAGCCTGGTTCTCCACAGTTGTGGGAGCCAGATGGTATTGTTGCACCTCTCTGGGCCTCAGTTTACCCAAATGCTCAGCAGGAATGGACCTGTGCATGCAATTTCTCTGCCCCTCTGCCAGGATGAGTGCCCCCACCCCAGGCAGGGAGAGGGCCTGGGTGACGGGGGAGGCGAGGCCAAGCCCAAGCCCAAAATAGCCCGGGATGGCAGGATGATGGAGGCCATGCCGGGCCGGGTGGCGGAGCCGGTAATTGATCGCTCCGCACTGGCCATGAATAAAACATCGGCCTCTGCTCCATCCGGGTTCATTATTTGCTAAGGGGGCCAGGCCCCACTTATTAGGGTCGCCTCTGCTCTCCTGCTCCTCAGGACTCAGGAGACTCTGCCCTTTGGCCTTCTCTTCTCCCTCTCCTGATTTGGCTACCCAGTGCCCAGAAAACAAGACAAACTGAGGTTCCGGGTGAAATGACTTGTCCTTGTCCCTTCCTGCCAAGCTGGTCACCCCCCTCTGTTCCCTAAACCTGCCCTGACTTTCACACCTCCCGGCCTTTGCCTGCACTGTTCCATTTGCTTGGAATGCCCTTCCCTCTTTTTCTCCCCTGAGGAAAACTTTCACCCTTCTCAAAGCCCAGTGTAGTAAATCTTCAGGAAGCTTTACCTGCCCAAGACACTCACCTGGAATGCAGAAGGCCCTGCCTACCTTGAGCATACTATACCACCCTGTGTGACAACTGACCGCCCAACCTGGGGACCTTCTCTCCACTCCCCAAACCCACTCTGTTTTCTCTTAAAAGTGTAAACCAAATTCAGCCTATCTGAAGTTGCCATTTTTCACCCACCAGATTGTCAAAGACCCAGGACAGCATAAGGAGATGGCATCCCATTTATAGCCACGGTGGAAGCCAGATTGCCTGAAATGACTGGCCCCAGGCCCACTGGCGACTGTGGCTCACAGCTGTCCCTCCCACGAGCAACGGTGCTGACTGCAGCCTGTCTGCACAACCAGGATGCCACCACGGGGCAGAGGGCACAAAATATGCGGACGTTCACACCGTAGGTATAGAGCCACTGAAAAGGGGCATTTCAGTCGCTCCACATGAGTCTCTTCCAAGATACATCAAGTTAAAGACGCTAGGTGCAAAGTCGTGCTCACACATGCTACCTTTTCTGTGCAAAATGAAAACCACAAAAAAGACGTCATAGCAATGCTGTATACGTACCAGATTCTCTGGGAGGACTGCAGGCTGCGGCATCCTTGGCCATTTCTCTGCAAGAAATGCAGCAATTCCTTCTGGAGAGAAGTGAAAGCCTGGGGACACAGAGGGGAAAGGAACGTCCTCTCCATCCCCCTAGACACTTGTCAATTCTGGGCTATGTGCTCATGGTGTCTATTAAAATGAAAAGAAAACCTACCAACCCATTGACCAGGGAATTTTCAGTGAGGCTCAAGCTCTATGGAAATAACAAGCATATGTGGAAGCTCTAACCTCAGAAACACCCCAGTAGCATTGCTCTCGTGGCTGAGCAGTGGACGTGCCCCCAGTGTCCAGCATCCAGCACGTGCCCAGTGAGGCCTGCAGCAGCCATGGTAGTCGTCCCCACAGAAGACATGAAAGGTGCCTAGAAGAGCCAGTGTGCGGGAAAGCGGATGGCAGGGATAACAGGAAAGCCACAGATGTTCTTCACCACAGAGGCATGTCTGGAGGAAGCAGCCCGCCAATAACAAAGCGATTGCTACACTGAGGGCTGGGGCTCTTCCTTGCACTGTCTCAGTGCCTTTGAAAATGTACTTTTGGGGGGTAAAGGACTTACCCTTCAGCTCCCCATCCCACCAGGCTGTCAGGGAACCATGGCACCCAAGCATGCCCCACCACAGCCCCAGGCTATGTGGGGGTGCAGTTAGCAGTGTGTGTGTGTGTGTGTGTGTGTGTGTGTGTGTGTGTGTGTGTGTATTTATGTGTCTCTGTGTGTATCTATACAGGTATATATAAGTTTGTTTCTATGTATCTGTATTTATGAGTCTATGAGTATATTGGTGGGTCTGTCTATACAGATGTGTCTATATGCATATGCCTGTGTATGTCTATGTGACCGTGTGTTTCTGTACATGTATGTCTGTGTGTGTCTGTCCATATGTGAATGTGTGTGCGCCCATGTATCTGTGTTGTGCACATCATGTGTGCCTGTGTCTGTGTCCAGGTATTCCTGTGCATATGTGTCCGTGTGTGCCTATGTGTACCCATTTGTGACCATGTGTGTCCAGTGTCTGTGTTGTGCACACCCATGTGTGTGTGTACTTGTATGTCTCTGTATATATCTGTGTCTGTGTCCAATTTGTGTCTGTGTCCATCTGTCTGTGTATGACTGTATGTCTGTGTGCGTTTTTGTGTGTATCCATGTAAGTATAGATATGTTTGTCTCTATGTACCTGTATTTGTGAGTCTATGTATATGTTGGTATGCGTGTTTATGTAGATGTGTGTCTGCATGTGTGTACCTGTGTATGTCTGTGTGTCCTTGTGTAGGTATGTTTGTGTGCGCCTGTGTGTACCCATGTATGTTTGTGTATATCTGTGTGTGACTGTATGTGTCCCTGTTGTGCACATCCATGTGTGTCTGTGTGTGCCTGTGTGTAACCATGTGTGTTCGTGTGTGTCCATGCGTGACTGTGTTCCCATGTGTGTCTGTGTCTCTATGTTGGTATGTGTTCATATGTGTCTGTCTTGTGCACACCCATGCATGTTCATATCTGTGTGTTTGTATGTGTGTTTATGTGTGTCTGTGTTTGTGTCTGTGTGCACTAGTACATGTCTGCGTCCATGTGCATCCATGTGTGTGCGCACCCATGTGTGACTGTCTGTGTTCCCATGTGCATCTGTGTGTGTCTGTGTCTGCATCTGTGTGCACACATGTGCATTCACGTGTATGTACCTGTCATCCCTGCAGGGTCCC
Source organism: Carlito syrichta (assembly GCF_000164805.1). NCBI lineage: Eukaryota > Metazoa > Chordata > Mammalia > Primates > Tarsiidae > Carlito > Carlito syrichta. The sequence continues at coordinate 243,169 of NW_007249779.1, forward strand.
CCAGGGCAAGGCCACATCCGATTGCTGCTGTCCCCAGCACAAGCCTTGGCTATGGGGAGGAAGCCAGCACGGGATCCTTGACGAATTCACTGTCTGGGCATCAACTTGTGTTAGGTGCCACCTCTCTAGACTCAGAGACAGAGAGAAACACCTCTCCACTGCCATCCCCACAAAAGCATGCGCCCATCGAGCCTCATAGTGTCACCCCACAGAGAAGAACGCAGGACCCATCACCCCCACCCACTGCACTGCAGCCCCCCTTCCACAGGCAGGGCCCATGTGGTGCCCCTGAGGACTCAGCATGGCAGAACAGTAGACTCATGCCAGCCTGAGGTCCTATCTGTGTTTATCACTGCATGGCATCAAGCAAGGTCTGTTTCCCCATGGGCAGAATGGGTACGTTGCATTTGAGTCCTTAGGTCCCTGTGCTCCAAGCTTTTGGAAAAAGAGGAGAATGAGGAAGAAGTGAGGACCCAGCAGGTGTTGGAAACAAGCACAGCCAGAACCAGGTGCTGTGTGAACACAGGCAAGTGGCTGAGCCTCTCTGGACTGCCTTTCCTGGAGAAGTGTATAATGCGCAGTGCAACCCCATGAGCCCAGAGGTTGGGCCCTTTTGCGATTCCTGGAGCTACCTGCGGGGGAGGCTTGGCTCAACCTCAGGCCCTGAGATATGGAGTCAAGGTCACAGCACAGACCTCCCAAACACCTGGCCCTCCGAACAGGCCGAATTCAGGGAGTAAGTTGGGTCAGGTGGCTTTGAGGTCTCTAAGCCTGTGGGAACACGAATGAAGAGGAGTCTTGGGTCTGGGGCCCAGACTTCTCCCCATCTATTTCCAAGAGTGCAGGAGAAAGAGGACAAGGCAGGCCCTGTTGTCCAGGCAAGTCCTCTCTGCCCCAGAAGCTGCAGGGTCAGGGGTCTCCCTCTCAGCCTCCCTGGCCATCAGGTGGGCACACACCCCTGTCGCAGCCACTGTCTGAGGGGACATCTTCTGGGACCAAGGAACAGGAGCTCTGTCTTCTTGGGCAGGATTTGCCTGGCACACATGAGATGCCACTGAGGAGCCTCTGAGGGGGCAGACTCAAGCTCGGGAATGATGTTCAGGGCAGGGGTAGTGGGGGCTGACCCTTCAGCATGCCTAGATGTTGCCAGACTGGCCCTGGCTGTGCCCTCTCCAGAAGTGGCATGAGGGAGCATCGATGGATATGATACCATCAGAGGCCTCCTGAAGCCGGGTCTGTTGCCATGGAACAAATCTGACAGTGCTCGTCCTGAGGAAACTCAAGATTCAGGCAAAGAAAGAGACATGAATCTGGATGATTCTGATCTGCACAGTCAAGATGAGACCACAGGTGAATCAGGCAGGATCCTGCCGGGAAACAGAAGTCCTCCAGGTCCCTCCAACAGAGAGAATTGTATCTAGGGAATCGGTCACATGGGAATGGAAACTCTGAGGCCTACACAGGGAATGGGGTGGAATACAGGGATTAGCATCAGCAGGAAGCCACCACCATCCCCAGACTGGAGTCACAGAGGACAGCAGTGGGGTCACCAGTCTCGGGGGCTGAGTTGGAACCTTGGCGGGTGTGTCTGAAGGGAGCTGGTGCCGTGGAAGGGATGCAGCTGCTGCCAGAGCCACCATCCGGGGCAGAGACAGAGGGAGAGACGCACCCTTGTCCCACCCTCCGAGCACAGAAGCCCGAAGGCAGAGGGTGCTGGGAAATTATCTGAGCTGGGGCCGATGGGAGTGGGATCAGAACCTGCACAGTGGGCTCGGGCAGGAGAGCACAGCCAGGCCTGAGTGGAACTGTCCCCAAGGCCCTGCCAAGTCCCTGCCTGGGATTCACCCTAGCGGGGGCCTTATATACAACAAATACTCAAAAACACATGTTGCACAATGAGCCAATGATGAATGGGAGATGAAAGCCAGGTGACTGGGCCCAGGCAGGAAAACAAGAAGGAAGGGGGCAGATAGGCACACTCGAGTGGAGATTTCAGAGGTCCCAAATGCCAGCTTGGATTTGGCCTAAACTTGAAGGCTGGCGTGTCCCCAGATTGTCTCTCTCTGACCCTAAATGGAAAATAAGTTAAGATTTTTAGCCCTAAAGTATTAAAGCCTCTAACCACTCCCATTTTTGTCTTGAGCTGGACAGGCCAGTGTTTATTTCCCTCCCTTTTCCAGACAAGGAAAGTGAGGCACAGGGAAGTGGAGTGCCTTGACCAAGTGACAAAGTGGCCTGCCCGAAGGTTCACAGCTAAAGGCAGCACAGCCACAGCAAGAGGCAGCGGGTGCAAGGTTTGCGACCCTCAAGTTTCCAGAAATGGAGAAATGGTGAACTTCTGGCAACTGGTGACAGCCAGAAGAACGTCATTAAGGGCATTATGTGACCTTTCAGTGCTGCCTCATTCAGCGGCAACAATGCTTCAATTACCAATTTTTTCTCCAAACAGAATATAAAGAAGCAGAGCTGGGTATGGTGGCTCACATTTGTAATCCCAGCACTTTGGGAGATCAAGGCAAAAGAATCGCTTGAGACCAGGAGTTTGAGATGAGATCAGCCTTGGCAACATAGCAAGACATTGTCGTCACAAAAAAAAAAATCAAAAAATTAACTGGACATAGAAGCACACACCTGTAGTCCCAGATACTCAGGAGGCTAAGGTAGAAGGATCCCCTGAGTTCAGGAGACCAAGGCTGTAGAGAGCCATGATTGTGTCACTACACTCCAGCCTGAGTGACAGAGTGAGACTCTGACACAAGAGAAAAAACCAAAAAATGAAGCAGAAACCTGTGATGATGCCTGCACCATCTGTGCCCCTGTCTAGGTCCTCTTGCTTGGGCTACAAACACAAGTCCTTGCAGCACTCAAAGAAGAGGGTGGATGAGGATGAAGCCAAGTGGGTAAGAGGAGCCGTGGGTCAAAGGGATGGACACAGTCCATCTCCAGATTTCCAAGATGAGGCCCAGTGTTGTCAGAGCTTCAATTTCTTAAAAGAGGCTGGAAGTCTGGACTTTTCATAGAAGAAAAAAGTCTCAGATTTTAAAATGTTGGTCTCTAGTTCAACTAGTTTAAACGATCTGGGTTCTAATCCATGAAGGCCAAACCAACTGTGTCTGCAGGCTGGATCAGGTCTGTGATCTCTGTTGGTTCTTAAGCAACCTTCTCAAACATGGCAAGCACATGCCAACTTCAGGGCTATTGCATTCGCTGCTCCTTGTCTGGAAAGCTCCTCGTCCAGGCATCTTATGGCTCATTCCTGCACTTTTTTCAGGTATCTGTTCAAATCTCACCTCCTCCAAGAGGGCTTCCTTTATATTTTTCTTCCCAGTTCCCTGATTTATTTGTCTTCACGGTGCTCACCTTCACCTGACATTTTAGTGCTGTCTCCCCAAAGAGAGTATCAGCTCCATTGTGAGGGCAGGGTCCCTGTCTTGGGTGTCCATGTATACACAGGACCTGTCTAGCCGGAGTAGACACTCACTCAACATTTGTTGAATATGTAGTTTAATGCCTCAGATCTCTTGGGACCAAGGGGACAGGAGGACCCGGGAGTATGGAACACTGCAGCATAGGGCCCATGGTCTATGCACAGAAGCACACTTGATGTCTGGGGGAAGGAGTCAGGTAAGCTGGTTCCCAGCTCATTCCCGCCTCCACAGTGGTAGGAACTTTGGGAAGACCCGACCTCACTGGAGGTCTGCCGTCTCCTCACCTGCCCTGTAAGGTGGGTGGTAAATATCACAGTCTCGGGGGTACCCATGGGATCCCAAGATGACCATCATCACCAGCTACCTCTGCCAGACCAGGAGGACAGAGGACTGATCAGCTCGATATTTATCGAGTGTCCATGGCTTCTCAAGAGGGGATGGGAGGGGCCGCAAGCTGAGCAGAGCCAGGGCTCCTGCAGGAAGGAAAAACAAATGCCACAGTCCCAATCAATGCCCAGAGCCAGCGGACCAGAGGGCCGAGCCAGTCAGCCAGTCAACTGAGGTGATCATCCAGCGGTCAGTTTCTTTCCTGTCACCTTAGGGGTTCAGAGAGGTTCAGGAGAAGTCCAGGGGAGCCAGGCAGGGGCGGAAACTTACTGCTTCTATTTGGGAGAGGAAAGGAATGGCAGAGTGCCCTTCCAAATAGGTACCCAGAGGAGGCTGTGTAGGAGCTTTGATCCCTGAGCAGCCAGGAGCTGGGCCTGGGAGGGAGCTCTCCCTGGAGGGAAAGACTCCTGCCATGTCTTGGCCCCTCCAAGCCACGACAGTTCTTGGGTACATCTGACTGAGGATGAAAAGTCATGCAAGGTTTGCATTCCACTGCAGGATCCACCTGGGGCTTGTTTTCACCCTGCCCTGGATCTTCAAGAAAAGCCGATGTTCCAAGAAGATGAATGTGTGTGGGTGTGGCTTGGTTTTCTCCAGGGGTGCACATCCCCCTCTGAGACATACAGTTCAAAGAGCCAGGACTCGGGGGTCCAAGGGACCTGAGGCTAAATCTCAGTTCAGCTGCAACACTCTGGGCTAGACCCTTTCCCCCTGTGCCTTGATTTCTGCCCCTCTCCTCCGAGCCCTGGGCCCCTGATGGGAGCTCCCTGTAGTAAGGGAAAGGAATAAGCAAAAGGCAGCCTTGAGCAGATGAATGGGGAGGCTGGGAGCCCTGAGGAAGACACACAAGGGGTCAGGTCAGAGGGAAGGGGAGGGCTGCCGATAGGAGTATTCGCCATGAGGACTGCTGTCTAGGCCCCTGCCCACAAGAAAGCAAATCCTTAGACCTCCACAATTCCACTCCCAGTTCTCTACCCAAAAGCACGGAACCAGGTGTCCAGACAAAATTGTACATGAGTGTTGATAACAGCACTGTGCTCAGTAGCCAAAAGGTGGACACAGCCCAATGTCCATCAGCAGATGAACGGATCAACATGGTGTTGTCCATCCATCTAATGCAATATCACTCATCCAGAAAAGGGAATGAAGGCCCAGCACTTGGTATGACTTGGATGACCCTTGAGAACATGATGCTATATGAAATAAGCCAGCACCAGAGGACAAATGCCATATGATTCCTCTGATATGAGATGTCCAGAATTGGCAAATCCACAGAGACAGAAAGAAGATCAGAGTTTTCCTGGGCTGGGGGGAGGGGGAAGAAGGTGTGGGGAATGACCACTCCTCATTTCTTACTGGGTTTTCTTTGGGGGTGATGGAAATGTTTTGGACTACAGATTGGTGATGCCCGCACAATGCTGTGAATGTAATAAATGCCACTGTATTTAAAAAGAGCAATTAAAAGGGAGGGGGGATCCCCATCAGGGACACACAGAGATGTAGCTGAGAGGGTGAGCTCTGAAACCAGACCGCCTTGGGGCGAGAGGGAACCCTGAACACAGGGAGAAGCAGAACAAATGCAAATGTTTGCTGCTCTCATAATCATCCTTCCCTCTGAGAACCAGAGCAAGCAGAAGCCAGGCCACACCTCTGCAGGGTGTCCACGTGGCATCCCTGTCAGGGAAGGCTCCCGGGCTGACTCCAGCCACACCCATGGCCCCCTGCAGCAGCCAAGAGAAGAGCCGGGGCCAGTAGACAGGTAGGGCCAGCCTTGTGCCCCTGATTGGCTTTTCCTCTGTCTCCTCCTTGCCCCCAGCCCCATCTGGGAAGGGGATAGAGTCTAGTCCTCAGGAAGCCTCTAGCCCCAGAACCCTTCTGCAGGGGAAAACGATCAATGGATGGATCCATCAGTCTACGGATCTATGGAGAGGGAGGCAGATCGTGCATCAGGTCAGTAGTGGTGATTAAAGCTGACAGGCTAGGTTCGAATCCCAGCTCCTCCACTTCCCAACCCTCCTCCCTCGGGTCCTAATTGCCCAGCTGTCCTCTCCAGACTTCAGTTTACTCATCCATAAAATGCGGGTGATTGTCAAAACTACTCCATAGGGCATTGAGAAAATGGAATGAGTGCATGAGAACAGCTCCTGGCTTGTGGCAAACTTTGCAAGTGTGGATCACCATCGTGCCTGATTCATACAGCAAACCATTGTGGAGCTGGCCAGCAAGTGCAAAGGGGTGAGGGCTGAGCCACAGGCTGTGCCCCTCCCAAGAGTGGAAACCCAAAGGAGAGGCTGGGAGGGAGGGAGCTGGGAGGAGATGGTTGTGGCACCCCTCACACTGTCACTCTCACACAGATTCACACACTCACACTCATATAGATTCATGTACTCAACTCACTCACATTCACACAGGTTCACACATTCACACTCACATTCACACAGGTTCACACACTCACACTCACTCATATTCACACAAATTCACACATTCACATTCACAGAGTCACACATTCACACCCCCATTCACACTCACATTCACAGATTCACACACTTACATTCACACACATTCACCCATTCATGTTTATACAGATTCACATGCAGATTCAGTCACACTCACATTCACACAAATTCACACATTCACACAGATCCACACATTCACACTCGCTCACATTCACACAGAGGAAGAGCCGAGTGAGAGGGGGTGCAGCGTGGCCATGTGCTGGGGCGGACTCAGCCCTACCAGCCACACTTTATAAATTTTGCATCGTATTGGCTATGAATAGCTTCCTCCGCAGCAAGACAGACAGTTCAAAGGGAGGAAAAGGGCCCAAGGCAGGGAGGGGGCGGGGCGGGATGCACCCCGAATTCCCCACTCAGGTTCTGGAGACACGGGCCCTCGGAAGAACAGTGGGCGAGACAAGGACGCTGAGGAAGGCCAGGGCCCCCATACACACAGGGCCGGGTACGTATCAAAGGCCAGCAGCTGAGGCCACACGGGGCTCCCCACAGAACCCAGGCAGCCCCATTAATGCTTCCAGGATCAAGCCCTGAAGGACGTGGCAGGGGGTGGGAGGGGCATCTGGGAGCCCGCAGCAGCACGTGAGCCCACCTGTAGATCCCCATCCTTCTGAGACAGGGGCTGCAAGCCCATTTTTCTAAGATGGGCTCCTTGAGGGCTGGGGAGGTCACTGTCCCATCAGTGGCTGCACACATCAGTCTGGGCCTGGTGTGAATGCCAAAGGGCCCAGGTGAGCTGATAGAAAAGATGACAGGAAGTGGGGTCCAAAGGGAGTGGATAGGGGGCTTGGGAGGTCAAGGCAAGGCTGACAATGTTAGGGAGACTTCTTCAGCATCTGGCTAGAGAGCCTGGGTTCCAGTCCCAGCTTTACACCTTCCTGACTGGGCAGCCCTAGGCAAGGCACATCACCTCTCTATGCTTCCATTTCCCCAATGATGAACTCATAATAACAAAAGTATCCCCTCACCAGGTGGTGGGCAAGGTGACTGCTGGGCCCCCTGGAATGTCTTCTCCCAGCTCAGTTTTCCCATCTGTAAAATGGGCTGATGCTGTTTCCTGTCCCATCCAGTTGTGACAGGATCAGGTGTAAAATTGAGATCGAAACTGGTACAGCACAAAGGCCATGTGAGCATGCTTTCTGGTCAGTGACATGCGAAGGGACCCCTCACCCACAGAGAGTCACTGCTGGACAGCCCCCACTTGACACCGAGGGAGGCATCCCAAGGGTCCCTGCCAAGTCAGCCAGCCCTCACTGAGGTCTACATGGCGAGCAACCAGGACAGGGAGAAATCAGCACGGGAACATTGAGCACTTGTGGTCCCAGTGGGCTGGTGGATGGATGCCAGGCAGTTAGTCCTGCTGACCCGACTGGCTCAGGGCCCAGCTTTCCCCTCTGGTGTGGGGCTGGAGGTGACCGGGCCTCATTCCCACGGGCACCCCCTGCCCATGTCCTGGCTTAGGGACCGTAGGCTGTGTCCTCAGCCCCCAAGCCTCGGTGTACTTGCCTATAAATTGAGAAGAACGTATCAGCCGCACCCTTGGCTCATGATGTGAATTCACGTGCCCGGCACCACATTCATGGCAGTCATTAACACAACAGTGACAGCCAACTTTCTTGAGTGCCTGCCACATGCCATGCCAGGCATTCTCCTAATTGCTTTACATATATTCACTCAGCTAATCCTCAAGCCAATCCTCTGAGGCAGATGCTGTCAGGATTCCCCTTTTACAGATAGAGAAACTGAGGACAAGGGAGATAAAAGGATGTGCACAGTATGTGACCCTCACCCTCAACCCTCCACCATCAATGTCATCCACATTCTTGATCTTGCTCTTCTATTCAAGAGATGGAAGACAAGGGTGAGTCCTTTCCTCTCTCCAGGACTCAGTTTCCCCAGAAGTGAAGGCTGGGGTGCATGGATTCTAATCCCCAACCCTTCCGCTTGCTAGTTGAGGAGGTGAGTCCTTAACACTCTTGGTGCCTGTTTTCTCTTCTGTAAAGTGGGAGCAGTAGCAGCTCCTGCCTCTCAGGGCAGAACCAGCTGACAGTAGGTGCTTAAGAAATGATGACTGAGCTCTTATTATTTCTGCTGTTGCTGTAATGGGCTCTCTAAGTGAGGGCTTTCTAAGCTGGAGGACAACTGGAGGACAGGGGAATTCCAAACACCAGGGTCCCACAGAGACCTGGAGTCCGTCTGTGCCTGGGGCCCACGGCAGCCACAGGAACCCACTGGTTCTTACCACGGACAGAGCTGGAATCGGCCTGACTTCCTTCCTTCCTTTCTTCCTCACAGCCTCCCACATGCCAGACCTGCCTACACGAGGGCTTTTCTCTTTCTTCTGACCAAGGAAGGGACCCCCAAGGAAACAAAGATTCAGGGAATGGACCTTTCCAAAGGGGAAAGGGCTGCACTGGCCCCTTAGAGCCCTGTTTCCCCAAGCAGGCTCTGGAGCCCAGAAAGTGCCCAGCCAGTATGGCAGCTAAGAGCCAGGACTCCTCAGATTCTCAATGGCTATGACCAGTTCCTGGCTCTGCCACTTAGCTGCTGTGTGACCTTGGGCAGGTTGCTTGACCTTTCTGTTCCCCAATTTCCCCCTCTCCAAGACAGTAGGTGATAGCTACGTCAGAGGGGCTGTGGAAGTTCAGTGCCATGAGACTGACAAAGCAGTTGGCCTGGTACCCACTGGGCTCAATTTCCCAGCTCCTGAGGTTGATCAGCTTAGTGGGGATGAGCAGGACTGCTGGAGTCGGACATTCCTGGGTTCAAGTCTTGACTCACTGGAAGAACTTGGACAATCCACTTTACCTGTATTTGCCTCAGCTTCCTCCTCTGCAAAACAGGCTTACGAACACCTATACTGTCTGTGTTTGGAAGGCTCTGCACGGGTCTGGCCCAGCCTCCCCCCTAACCCCAGCCACCCGCCTGCCCAGGCTCACCTGCACATACACCTACATGCGGGGGCCTGAGCGTCATTGGCTCACCTGGGAACAGCTCACCTACTGAATCATCAGAGTCAAAGCCAGGTGGCCTGAGACAGGTGCAAAAAGTCAGACATAGTTGAAGCCCAATTCCAGACCTCCCTTAGGCTACATGACCTCACCCACTCTGAGCCTCAGCTAATAACAGAGTTGACAAGACTGACACGAACAGCCCTAGTGACAAATCAGAGCAAAATCAAGGGTAGCCTCTGCCTCTCCAGTCACAGGACACTTCATGAAGCCCTTTAGCCTTTATTCTCCACCTTGTTCCTATGTGACCTCATTTCTCTGTCAGGTCAAACCTTCCACTGACTTCCAGCACCTCGGAAGTGCACCTGTCTGACTGTGCCTGCCTCCTTCAACAGAGTGGGTGAGGTTCCTGGAGAGCAGAAACCAAGCGAGATTTCTCCTGTGGTCCCTGTAATACCCAGTATAAGGTCTGGCATATCAGGGAGCTCGGAATACATCTGCTGATTGACTGCAAGGTTGCTCTCCACCATGTGTCAATTGCAAATATGGCCACAAATTATTTGCAGTAACTTCCACTAAGACAGGAATTGCTCTCCTCTCCTTGAGTCATGGGACTTCAGTGCCAATAGCCAACAGGATGAGGCAGAGGTGATGCTATGCCAGTTCGAAGACAAGGTCTCGATGTGCCTTGCAGCTTCCACTTCTGTGCTGGGGACTCACCTGCCACCACGTGAACCAGCCTGGGCTAGCCTGCTGGAGCGTGAGAGGCCTCTAGAGTGAGGCCCAGATGTCCCAGCCAAGCTTACGGACATTGGCCAAGTCCAGCTGAGAGCAGCTGAGCCCAATCTAAATCCCCAACCCAAAGAACTGTGAATTAAATAAAATCACTGCGGTTTTGTACTCTTGAGCTTAGGGGATGTTTGTTATGGAGCCATACCTCATTGATACCCACCACATGTCCGTTTCACAGGGAAGGAGATAGAGGTTTCAATGGGGCTGAGCTCAAGGTCTCATCTCCATCTATGAATGCAGCAGTGAATTTAAAAAATGCACACCCAGGGGACGGGTAGCCATGACAGCTTTTGCCAGCACTTTCAGCTGCATCATTAAAAGCATCGTTAATAAAGACGTATTGTTGCAGATAAAGCACATGCCAAGGGTGTCTTCTAATTGCTCCTGACATTTTTGCATTGGCTGCTCATTGATCAAGCTGGCAGGCTGGCCCCTGTCAAAGAGAGTAAAAGGACCAGCCTCCTGCTCACGACAAGGCCACAAGGAGGGAGGCTGCCCCTCTGCCCAGGAAGTTCTCTGCTCACGACAGGACCACAAGGAGGGAGGCTGCCCCTCTGCCCAGGATGTTCTCTGGATGGCAGCAGAGGGGAGGGACAGGGGAGCTCAGAGCTGGCTTGGCTTCCGCCTACCCCTGTGGCACTAGCCACAGCAGGTGCTCCGTGTTCTCCCCACACGCCACACCTCTGCTGTTCCTTCTGCCTTCCACACCAGTCCTTCTTTCCTTGCTAGACTACATCTGACTTATACACAGCCCTCGAGGACTGGCCAAGTTAATTTCCTTTTGGTCCCTGCTGAGCATTTCCTGGTTCTACGGAGAAAAAAGGCTTTCAGGGCCACTGCCTGATACCGTCCACAAGCGCCTCTTATGACTACCATCAGCATTACTCATTCCTTTAAGGTTGCTGGCCCTCACTGCGGCATCCACAGAGCAGAGGCTCCTCGTGGTGGGCTTGGTAGGTACGTGCTGGATGAGTGCGTGAGTAAATGAATGAATAGTTGAACAAATGAACTCAGTCTTAACCTCCTGAAGCAGGAGTAGAGGCTCCATGGCAGAGAGGTGGAGATCAGAGTTGAGGGGCGAGGCACCTGGGGCCTCTGTGGAGAGAGGGAGCCACAGAGGAACCAGCAGTCGGGGGCGTGGTAGCCGACCAGCCAGCCTCAGCATTAAAGGTCTGTGTGCTGTACCATCTCGAGGGTGAGCCCTCACACCGCCTCCTCACGACTCTGTGCCTCTTTTCCCAACCATAGGATGAAGGTGACAGTAGCTGCTTGAGCAATAATCATGGAGACTCGTTGTGGGTTGGTACAGAAGGTGCTTAGACCCGAGCTGGCAATGCCAATGTTAGTCATTGTTTTTGAGGATTTGCCACAGGTAGATGCCGGGTTTACACCCACCCCCTGAGGTAGTGCTATGATACCCATTTTGTAGATGAGGAAACCGAGGCTCGGAGAGGTAAAGCGACTGGCCTGAGGTTATACAGCTGATAAGAGACAGAGCCAGGATTCGAGCAAAGCCCTCACTCTAGAGCCCAAGTGCTTCCCCCGCCAAGGCTTGAAGGTGCTGGCGTCTGGTGGTTCTTCCACTCCCAGTTCGGCCCCCAGCACTCCGTGTGACCTTGGCTACGTCACCAACCTCTGAATCTCGGTTTCCCATCCTCAAGTCGTGGCTCATTGCCCCCCTTCAACTCCCTCACAGGACCACGGAGAGACAAAGAGACTGGGGCCAGAGGCCCGGTCAGCCAGGATGCCGAGCGCCGTTGCCCAGCAGCCTGGCTGCTCATCTCCACTGACCACACAGACGCTGGTGCCACCTCTTAGCTCACAGCCAGCGAGGTTAAAAATATACTCAAATGATGTTTCCATTGACTTGGCCCTGAGTTATGAGCTGGGGCCTGTGGCAACATTCAGCTCAGCTTCCCAGCTGCAGACGAGGTGTGCCGGCTCTGGGCGAACCAGACCAGGGGATCCCGCCTTCCAGCCAGAGGGATGAGCGCACCTACTTCTCCTGTGAAATGGGCTAACACCGCCCCCCAAGGTTCAGTGGGCATCTCCCGGACAACGCACCAGCAAGAGGCTCCTCCAGCCCCAGCCCTCTGGCCAGCGGGGAGAGGGTCAGACAGAAAGTGTGATTCCAGAGAGGAAAAGGGACATGGAGTTTGCTGTCATGTCAGTTCCTCCATGCTTTGCATTAGGAGACCCTTAGCTGGAGAGACCTGAAGAGCAGAAATCAGAGCTAGATGGTCTTTGGAGACATTGGGAGAAAGCTGGGCTTTCTGCAGGACTCAGGCGGGGTGAAGAATTGGCACACTGGCCGGCTCATAAGGTGAGTTCCCTCCCACTCCCCTCCTGGGGAAGGAACCAGAGGTGCTGAGGCCACCCAGTCCTCCTTTAATGTCCCGTCCCTGCCCCTACACACCCGGTTCCTTATCTACCACGCCCCCGACTGCTGGCTCCTCTATGGCTCCCTCTCTCCACAAAGGCTCCAAGTGCCTTGCCCCCTCACCTCTGATCTCCACCTCTCTACTCCTGCTTTAGGAGGTTAAGACTGAGTTCATTTGTTCGACTTTAGGAGGTTAAGACTGAGTTCATTTGTTCATTTACTCACGTACCTACCTAGCCCACCACAGACATCTCTCTTCTCCCCTTGGCAGAAGCCAGACCTTCCAGCAGGGGCCAAGGGCCCAGCTTCCAGTGCTGTGCCATCCATTGCCATCCATTCTCACCACAGGTAGCTTTTTAAACCTCAATTAATTACAATGACCTTTAATAAAAATGCAGTTCCTCAGTCATATTAGCCACATTTCAAGTTCTCAATAGCCACCTGTGGCTAGCAGCTGCCATACTGGACAGTTCATATCTACAGCATTTCCATCAACACAAAGAGTTCTCTTGGACAGCTAAGCTCTGGACAATAAATCCTGTTTGGACCAAACCAGTCAAGGAGTCTCACTCCCCACAGTCAGGGGCAGATCAGCAACTGCCTTCTGACATACTTCTCAGCAATAAGACACAATATGGGAGATGGACCTCCTGGAACAAAAAGATAGATGTAGAAGGAACAGGCTCTTAACACATTGGTGGCTCCAGTCTTTGAAAAAGGGAAAGGATATGGTGACAGCTGAGGCTGCCATCTTTCCACTACAAGGCAAAACACTTAAGAACAAAAGAGTGGAAGGAGCCTGGGGCTCCACTAAGCTGCGGAACTAACTATCTCTGAAGTTTTCTTTTGGGTTCATTCTTGTTTGAGTTGGGGATCTCGCTCTGTCACCCTCCTGGGCTCAAGCAATCCTCCCGCCTCAGCCTCCCAAAGTGCTGGGATTATAGGGGTGAGCAACTGTGCCTGGCTTGAAGTTTTCTTTATATGAGGTAATCAACTGTCTTTATTACTAAGTCACTATAGTTGAGAAATTCTGTCCTTGCAGCTGAATGCTCTCTGATAAACTATGGAAAGACGCACACATTCAGCTCTCAGGCTTGTGAGTAAGCTGTTCCCCCTTAACGAAATGCCCCCTTCTTATTTCTATCCAAAGTCTATCCAGATTTTAGGACCCAGATCAAAGGCCGTCTTCCCAGGAAACTTCCTCTAAACATCCCTCCCCCCGACTCCTCGACAAATCTCGAAGTGACCGCGTCCTCCTCTCACCCAGAACTGGTACATGTCTTCCAGCCACTGGCACCAGTGAGGGCAGGATTTACATCTGTCTTCATGGAGTTCTATGCTAGGCCCTAAAAAACATGCCTGACAAGTAGTGAGGGCTGATATCTGGTGAATCAAAGAATAACAGCTTTATTTTAGCATCCCAGCCAGGACCTACACAGAAAATTAAAGTAGGCTGCCCACCCCTACCTCACACCATTCACCCATATAATTTCCTGGTAAATTAGAGTCAAATGGAGATGCAAGGAGTTGAATTTTTTTTATTTAGAATTCTATGTAGAGTCTACTGGCAGATGAATATATAAAATGTGGCATATCCATACAATGAAATCTTTTTATTCTTTTTTTTTGGGGGGTTGGAGTCTCACTCTGCCACCCAGGCTAGAGTGCAGTGGTACACTCATGGCCACCCCAGCATTGACCTGCTGGGCTCCAGTGATCCTTCGGCCTCTGCCTTTCAAGTAGCCAGAACTATAGACCGCACTACCACACCCAGCTAATTTTTGATTTATTAGAGAGACTTTACTATAGAGACGAGGTCTTGCCAACTTGCCCGGGCTGGTCTTGAATCCGTGGGCTCAGGCAATCCACTCACCTTGGTCTCCCAAAGTGCTAGGATTATAGGCTGAGCCACCGAGCCAGGCCACAATGAAATCTTATTTGGCAACAAAAAGGAATGAAATTCTGATACAGCTCTGATGTGGATGAACCTTGAAGACATATGCTAAGTGAAATAAGCCAGTCACAAAAAGATAGGCTTGTGTAATTCCACTTGCATGAGGTACCCAGAGTAGTCAAATTCAGAGACAGAGTAGAATGGTGGTTGCCAGGGGCAGGGAGAGGGAGGGGAAGGGGAGTTAGGGTTTAATGGAGACAGAGTTTCAGTTTTGCAAGATGAAAGAATTCTGGAGATGGATGGCGGTGATGGCTGCACAACAGTGTGACTGTACTTAACGTTGCTGAACTTGTACATGTAAAAACGGCTAAGACAGTAGATTTTATGTTATGTGTACTTTACCACAATTAAACATTTTTTAAATGCTGTGTGGAACTGTGATATTGTGAAATATGTTTGGTCTTCATCCCTGTTTCCTGGCATACAACTCCTAAAATCCTTGGAATCGCCAAAGTGATGACTCTTTCTATGCTAATGATTGACTGGTGGCCGGCAGCCCCTACACAACGTCAGGATGGGGAACTGGTCACCAGAAAGACCAAGGCAGGATTAGAGAGTTGAGACTTTCAGTCCTACCTCCCAACTTCCAGGGAGGGGAGGGGGGCTAAAGGTTGAGTTGATTGCCAATGGCCAATGATGGAATCAATCACACCTACATATTGAAGCTTCCATAAAAACCCAAGAGGACTGGGTTCTGATAGCTTCTGGACGACTGAACACATGGTGCCTGGGAGGCCTGGAGGGTGGCACGCCTGGAGAGGGCATGGACGCTCCATGCCACGGCCCCCATACCTCGCCCTATACATCCTTTCATCTGTACCCTTTGTCGTATCCTCTATGTTAAAACAGTAAACGTAGGTAAGTGTTTCCCTGAGTTCTGTGAGCCACTCTAGCAAATCAAACTTAAGGAAGAGGTTGCAGGAACCTCCATTTCTAACTGGTCAGTCAGAACCACAGGCCACAACCTGAGGTATGCGATTGGCCATAGAAGTGGGGGACTGTCTCAGGGACTAAGCCCTCGCCCTGTGGGATCTGACACTGTCTTCAGGTAGGTGCTGTCAGAATTGAATTGGAGGACACCCCGCTGGTGTCCACTGCCAAATTGGTAGCTTGCTGGTGGGGAGGAACCCCATATATTTGATCACAGAAGTGTTCTGTGTTGATGGTTGAGTGAGAGAATAGGAAAAGTACTTAGGTTTGTTTTTGTTTGGTTGTTTGTCTGTCTGTTTGTTTGTTTGTTTCTATATCCACAGAGGAAGACACATGTCCAAAAGAGTATATAGGCCGGGCTCAGTGGCTCAGCCTGTAATCCCACCCCTTGGGAGGCCGAGGTGAGTGAATTGCCTGAGCCCACGGGTTCGAGACCCACCTGGGCAACTTGGCAAGACCTCATCTCTACAATAAATCAAAAAATTAGCCGGGCATGGTAGCGCTCGCCTGTAGTTCCAGCTACTTGGAAGGCTGGGGTGGAAGGATCGCCAGAGTTCAGCAGGTCGAGGCTGCGGTGGCCGGGAGCATGCCACTGCACTCCAGTCTAGGCGACAGAGTGAGACTCCAACTCAAAAAAAATAAATAAATAAAAGAGTATATAAAATGATGGTGTATAGTTGACACCAGAATACTGACATGAATCCAGTGGACCCACCGCCCACCTGGAGAAATAGAGCGTCACAGTTCCTTGGAAGCCTGGGTGGCCTTCCTTGGCTTCATGTCCTCTCCCTGAAAAAGAAACACACTTGCTTTCTTCTACAGGCATACTCTTAAACAATATATAGCTCAGTTTTACTTGGTTTTAACCTCTACATAAATGAAATCAACAAAACGCTATATCTCTTCTATGACCGCTTCTCCCTGAATATTTTGGAGAGCGAACATTATTATTGTTATTATCTGTTAAACCTGAATACATGCCATATTCTCTTTGGTATGTCTCACATTTTAGAGTTAAAAATAAATACATAAAAAACTAAATGTGAAGATCAAAGTCTTATGAAGTAAAGAAATGTAGGTGAGTGTTTTCATAATCTCCAGATGAGGAAGCCCTTTCTCAGCATAACACCAAAGGCAAAAACCACAAAAGAATAGATTGACATGTTTGATGACAGAACAGTTTAAGACATCTGGGGATATAAAAACACCCTAAGGAGAGTTGGAAGGGCAAAACAAAAACTGTGAAATAAAACACAGAAAAGATGAATCTTCTAATCATAAAGAGGTCATCCAAGTCAGATAGGAAAGGGATGAACACTTCCCCCACCTCCATCCTAGTAGAGGTTGGTACAACAGTTTAAAAAAGGAATATTATCAAAAGGCGAAAGAAATGCACACCTTTAATTTAATCATCCCACTTTTGGGAATTTGGCCGCAGTAAATAGCCAGAGATATGCAGGAAAATGCACATATGAGATGTCCTTCACAACCATATCTATAATCAGTGGAAAACGGAAGTGTCATAAATGTTAAACAGTATGGGATAGTTTGAAGTATCAAAACCATTGAAATCATGTTACAGAAAAAAAAGGGTTTTTAGGTAGGAAAATCTTGATGCTATCCTAGTCTCATTAAGAGGCAGGTGATCCTCTGATAGACTAATGAATAGAATGCAAAATGGTATTGTTACTTTGGAAAACATCTTGGCAGTTTCTTGTAAAGAAACATTTATACATTTATCATTTATCACAGAACCCCAAAATTATATTCTTAAATATTTGCCCAAGAAGAATGAAAATATGTGGACTTTCACACAAATGCTCATAACATCTTTATTCACAATAGTAAATAACTGGAAACAATCCAAGTATCCACCGACTGATAAATGGATAATAAACAAACTGTGGTACATCCATACATGAAATACGACTCAGCATTAAAAGGGAATTAACTTTTGGATCAATCTCAAAAGCATTATGCTAAGAGAATGGAGATATACAAAACGGCCATGTACAGTATGATGCCATTTATATGACATTTTGGAAAAGGCAAAACTATAATGACAGAACACAAAATCCTGTGTTTGCTGGGGCGTGGGGGTGGAAATGGAGGTTGACCACAAATGGGTAAGAGGGGCATTCTGAGCACGAAGGAAGTGAAGTGTTCTATATCCTGAGCGTGGCGGTGGTTACACAGCTGTCTACATTTATCAAAGTGACACTTCAAATCAGTGAATTTTGGTAAATTATACCTCAATTAAGCTGATTTTTCAACAGTTTTTTTTAAAGCTTGTTATAAAATAACATGGTTGGTAGGGTATCAATTTGTAAAAAGAAGTACACATCTGTGTTGGCTAAGACAGGCTAAGGCAGTAGTTACAACACCCCCACCCCACCCCCACCCCCCGCAAATCTGGATAGTGTAACCAAACTGAAGTTCATTTCCTAGTCACGCCCCAGTCTAAAATAAACTGGGTGGCTGTCCAAGGCAGCTCTCCTCCACACAGTCACACTGGCATCCGAGCAGGTTCATCTTGTGGCCTCACCCTCTTAACACATGCTTTCCACAGTGACCACCAGCAAGGGAGAAGGGAGTGGGGAGGCGCACCAGCTCTTAATTGTCTCCACCTGCAATTAGCATAGGGCACATCTACTAACAGTCCATTGGCCTAAACATGTCATGTGCCTCCAACTCAGCAGTAAAGGAGGCTGGGAAAGGTGGGAGACCATGGATATTCAGTGAATGCTAGTTGTCTCTGTCATAATATTCCATTTTAGCTATCAAATACCCTTTTGCTCCCTTTTTCCTACACATAGCATAAACCCCTCCCTCAAGGGGAAAAAAAACCTGTCACATCAGCCAACACCTTCAGCTCAGAGTGCAGAATCTCTGGGTGATGTGCAGTGGTCATATGTCTGTGAGGTTCTTCTTTGTCTCCAGTGTGCTACAATGGATAACCACAAGAATTGTTCCCATGTGGAATCTGTGTAGACATTTCAAGATTCATAGCAAGAGCCTACCAGGCACACTGGGAGCAGTCAGTCCTTACCCTGAGGTTGAGGAAGTTCCTTCCACTAGGCCCTAATTCTTCTCAGAGGGAGAAACCCTTGTCAGGTGTCCTCCATAGCCCCTTACTCTGCCTTTTGGGGGTATTCTTCTCTTTCTCCTTGTTTTCTTTTCCTTCTTGGCGATTTCTGGAGTGAGATTCCCCACTTTCTCAGTCTACTTCCTATCTCCTGGAAGTGCAAATGTCCTAATATTTAATCCCATTTAAGTCTCAAGTCATCAAATACTTTTGTAGACCACACATGGGATTTCACTGGAATTATATTCCCTTTGAAAAACCTAGTAGGGGCCAGGTACAGTGACTTAGGCCTGTAATCCCAACACTTTGGGAGAGCAAGGTGGGAGAATTGCTTGAGCCCAGGAGTTCAAAACCAACCTAGGCAACATAGTGAGACCTCATCTGTACAAAAAAAGATTAGCCAGGTGTGATGGCATGTACCTATAGTCCTAGCTACTCAAGAGGCTGAGGTAGGAAGATCACTCGAGCCCAGGAGTTTGGGGCTGCAGTGAGCAGTGATCATGCCACTGCACTTCGCATCCTGGGTAACAGAATGAGATCCCAACTAAAAAAAAACCTAGTAGGATTCCCTTGCCAAATGCAATGCAGCCAATAGTAGTGAACAAACATTACTAACATCCTCTTTTCCAGAGTCTTCCTCCAAAACTATAAATTCTAGAGTCACTTGGTTTGCCTTCCAAATTGTCAGAAGAGACAGCTTACCACGTGGTTTGCCTGTGCATTGTACCGATATCTGTCTTTCCAACCTCTAATGTCAGTTTCCTCGCCATCTATCACTGCACTGCTAAGCCAGTGCCACCTATTTCAAGAATTTACAATGACTGCATTTCTCTTTCTGTACAAGTCAAGATAGGACAGGCTATGTTAACAAAAAGACCCCTAAAGTGCAGTAGCTTACCATTACAAAGTTTACTTTTTGCTCATACATGGCCTGATAGGGATGGTGGGGGATCCGGGGCTTGGTGATCCAGGATCTGTCAATCTCAGATGCAGTTACATCTTCCAAGATTCCCACAACAGTGAAATAAAGAGATGAAGAGCACACTAGCCCTTAGCTGCTTACAGCTGGAAGTAACATGTGTTGCCAACACTGGGAGGACTTATCACATACCCCACAGGGGTTCACAGCGAGGCCAGAGGGGCTAGAGCTGTGTGAGTCCCAGGAATTCTCCATATTAATATACTAAAATTCCCTTCTGGGCTAGGGCTCACACTGAGAAGAACTGTCTGAGAGTAGACTACAAATTGGGTAGAACAGAGATGA